>NW_028232049.1:0-240000 GCF_054491065.1 Syngnathus leptorhynchus
CCATACTTCCAGAGCTCCATAGCTCCATAGCTCCATAGCACCAGAGCTCCATAGCTCCATAGCACCAGAGCTCCATAGCTCCATAGCACCAGAGCTCCATACTTCCATAGCTCCATAGCTCCATACCTCCAGAGCTCCATAGCTCCATAGCTCCATACCTCCAGAGCTCCATAGCTCCAGAGCTCCATAGCTCCATAGCACCAGAGCTCCATAGCTCCATAGCACCAGAGCTCCATACTTCCATAGCTCCAGGGCTCCATAGCTCCAGGGCTCCATAGCTCCATACCTCCAGAGCTCCATAGCTCCATACTTCCAGAGCTCCATAGCTCCATAGCACCAGAGCTCCATAGCTCCATAGCACCAGAGCTCCATAGCTCCATAGCACCAGAGCTCCATAGCTCCATAGCACCAGAGCTCCATAGCTCCATAGCTCCAGGGCTCCATAGCTCCATAGCTCCAGGGCTCCATAGCTCCATAGCTCCAGGGCTCCATAGCTCCATAGCTCCATGGCTTCAGAGCTCCATAGCACCATAGCTCCATACCTCCAGAGCTCCAGGGCTCCATAGCTCCATACCTCCAGAGCTCCATACCTCCAGAGCTCCAGAGCTCCATAGCACCAGAGCTCCATGGCTTCAGAGCTCCATAGCACCATAGCTCCATACCTCCAGAGCTCCAGGGCTCCAAAGCTCCATACCTCCAGAGCTCCATACCTCCAGAGCTCCATACCTCCAGAGCTCCATAGCTCCATAGCACCAGAGCTCCATAGCTCCATAGCACCAGAGCTCCATAGCACCAGAGCTCCATAGCTCCATAGCACCAGAGCTCCATAGCTCCATAGCACCAGAGCTCCATAGCTCCATAGCACCAGAGCTCCATACTTCCATAGCTCCATAGCTCCATAGCTCCATAGCACCAGAGCTCCATAGCTCCATAGCACCAGAGCTCCATAGCTCCATAGCACCAGAGCTCCATACTTCCATAGCTCCATAGCTCCATACCTCCAGAGCTCCATAGCTCCATAGCTCCATACCTCCAGAGCTCCATAGCTCCAGAGCTCCATAGCTCCATAGCACCAGAGCTCCATAGCTCCATAGCACCAGAGCTCCATACTTCCATAGCTCCAGGGCTCCATAGCTCCAGGGCTCCATAGCTCCATACCTCCAGAGCTCCATAGCTCCATACTTCCAGAGCTCCATAGCTCCATAGCACCAGAGCTCCATAGCTCCATAGCACCAGAGCTCCATAGCTCCATAGCACCAGAGCTCCATAGCTCCATAGCACCAGAGCTCCATAGCTCCATAGCTCCAGGGCTCCATAGCTCCATAGCTCCAGGGCTCCATAGCTCCATAGCTCCAGGGCTCCATAGCTCCATAGCTCCATACCTCCAGAGCTCCATACCTCCAGAGCTCCATACCTCCATAGCACCAGAGCTCCATAGCTCCAGGGCTCCAGGGCTCCATAGCTCCATACCTCCAGAGCTCCATAGCTCCATACTTCCAGAGCTCCATAGCTCCATAGCTCCATACTTCCATAGCTCCATAGCTCCATACTTCCATAGCACCTGAGCTCCATACCTCCAGAGCTCCATAGCTCCAGCCTGGGTGGCTGGTGGCTCCATAGCTCCATACTTCCATAGCTCTAAGTCAGAGAGTTGGCGAAAATTGCACTAAGTGCGAAAGCCCATTCATTTACAACGGCGTGTCCGCCAGGCGGCGACATTTCCCCGTTACCGGTGGCTGCGCGGCGGGTGAGTGACAGAGCTTATCCGAGCGGCTGGAACTCTGCGCCGGCGTGGTCGAGCGTGAGGCCTCGACCCTTTGGCTGCCTGGTACCTAAAACACTTCCATTGATCCAGCCACGGAGGGTGCTGGCTGGTGGCTCCATACCTCCAGAGCTCCATAGCACCAGAGCTCCATAGCTCCATAGCACCAGAGCTCCATGGCTTCAGAGCTCCATAGCACCATAGCTCCATACCTCCAGAGCTCCAGGGCTCCATAGCTCCATACCTCCAGAGCTCCATACCTCCAGAGCTCCATACCTCCAGAGCTCCATAGCACCAGAGCTCCATAGCACCAGAGCTCCATGGCTTCAGAGCTCCATAGCACCATAGCTCCATACCTCCAGAGCTCCAGGGCTCCATAGCTCCATACCTCCAGAGCTCCATACCTCCAGAGCTCCATACCTCCAGAGCTCCATAGCACCAGAGCTCCATAGCACCAGAGCTCCATGGCTTCAGAGCTCCATAGCACCATAGCTCCATACCTCCAGAGCTCCAGGGCTCCATAGCTCCATACCTCCAGAGCTCCATACCTCCAGAGCTCCATACCTCCAGAGCTCCATAGCACCAGAGCTCCATGGCTTCAGAGCTCCATAGCACCATAGCTCCATACCTCCAGAGCTCCAGGGCTCCATAGCTCCATACCTCCAGAGCTCCATACCTCCAGAGCTCCATACCTCCAGAGCTCCAGAGCTCCATAGCACCAGAGCTCCATGGCTTCAGAGCTCCATAGCACCATAGCTCCATACCTCCAGAGCTCCAGGGCTCCATAGCTCCATACCTCCAGAGCTCCATACCTCCCGAGCTCCAGAGCTCCATAGCACCAGAGCTCCATGGCTTCAGAGCTCCATAGCACCATAGCTCCATACCTCCAGAGCTCCAGGGCTCCATAGCTCCATACCTCCAGAGCTCCATACCTCCAGAGCTCCATACCTCCAGAGCTCCATAGCTCCATAGCACCAGAGCTCCATAGCACCAGAGCTCCATAGCACCAGAGCTCCATAGCTCCATAGCACCAGAGCTCCATAGCTCCATAGCACCAGAGCTCCATAGCTCCATAGCACCAGAGCTCCATACTTCCAGAGCTCCATAGCTCCATAGCTCCATAGCACCAGAGCTCCATAGCTCCATAGCACCAGAGCTCCATGGCTTCAGAGCTCCATAGCACCATAGCTCCATACCTCCAGAGCTCCAGGGCTCCATAGCTCCATACCTCCAGAGCTCCATACCTCCAGAGCTCCATAGCACCAGAGCTCCATAGCTCCATAGCACCAGAGCTCCATAGCACCAGAGCTCCATAGCACCAGAGCTCCATAGCTCCATAGCACCAGAGCTCCATAGCTCCATAGCACCAGAGCTCCATACTTCCAGAGCTCCATAGCTCCATAGCTCCATAGCACCAGAGTTCCATAGCTCCATAGCACCAGAGCTCCATAGCTCCATAGCACCAGAGCTCCATACTTCCATAGCTCCATAGCTCCATACCTCCAGAGCTCCATAGCTCCATAGCTGCATACCTCCAGAGCTCCATAGCTCCAGAGCTCCATAGCTCCATAGCTCCATAGCACCAGAGCTCCATAGCTCCATAGCACCAGAGCTCCATACTTCCATAGCTCCAGGGCTCCATAGCTCCAGGGCTCCATACCTCCAGAGCTCCATAGCTCCATACTTCCAGAGCTCCATAGCTCCATACTTCCATAGCTCCATACTTCCATACCTCCATAGCTCCATACTTCCATAGCACCAGAGCTCCATACTTCCATAGCACCAGAGCTCCATACCTCCAGAGCTCCAGAGCTCCAGCCTGGGTGGCTGGTGGCTCCATAGCTCCATACTTCCATAGCTCTAAGTCAGAGAGTTGGCGAAAATTGCACTAAGTGCGAAAGCCCATTCATTTACAACGGCGTGTCCACAAGGCGGCGACATTTCCCCGTTACCGGTGGCTGCGCGGCGGGTGAGTGACAGAGCTTATCCGAGCGGCTGGAACTCTGCGCCGGCGTGGTCGAGCGTGAGGCCTCGGCCCTTTGGCTGCCTGGTACCTAAAACACTTCCATTGATCCAGCCACGGAGGGTGCTGGCTGGTGGCTCCATACCTCCATAGCTCCATAGCACCAGAGCTCCATAGCTCCATAGCACCAGAGCTCCATGGCTTCAGAGCTCCATAGCACCATAGCTCCATACCTCCAGAGCTCCAGGGCTCCATAGCTCCATACCTCCAGAGCTCCATACCTCCAGAGCTCCATACCTCCAGAGCTCCATAGCACCAGAGCTCCATAGCTCCATAGCACCAGAGCTCCATAGCACCAGAGCTCCATAGCTCCATAGCACCAGAGCTCCATAGCTCCATAGCACCAGAGCTCCATACTTCCAGAGCTCCATAGCTCCATAGCTCCATAGCACCAGAGCTCCATAGCTCCATAGCACCAGAGCTCCATAGCTCCATAGCACCAGAGCTCCATAGCTCCATAGCACCAGAGCTCCATAGCTCCATAGCTCCAGGACTCCATAGCTCCATAGCTCCAGGGCTCCATAGCTCCATAGCTCCAGGGCTCCATAGCTCCATAGCTCCATACCTCCAGAGCTCCATACCTCCAGAGCTCCATACCTCCATAGCACCAGAGCTCCATAGCTCCAGGGCTCCAGGGCTCCATAGCTCCATACCTCCAGAGCTCCATAGCTCCATACTTCCAGAGCTCCATAGCTCCATACTTCCATAGCTCCATAGCTCCATACTTCCATAGCACCTGAGCTCCATACCTCCAGAGCTCCATAGCTCCAGCCTGGGTGGCTGGTGGCTCCATAGCTCCATACTTCCATAGCTCTAAGTCAGAGAGTTGGCGAAAATTGCACTAAGTGCGAAAGCCCATTCATTTACAACGGCGTGTCCGCCAGGCGGCGACATTTCCCCGTTACCGGTGGCTGCGCGGCGGGTGAGTGACAGAGCTTATCCGAGCGGCTGGAGCTCTGCGCCGGCGTGGTCGAGCGTGAGGCCTCGGCCCTTTGGCTGCCTGGTACCTAAAACACTTCCATTGATCCAGCCACGGAGGGTGCTGGCTGGTGGCTCCATACCTCCATAGCTCCATAGCACCAAAGCTCCATAGCTCCATAGCACCAGAGCTCCATGGCTTCAGAGCTCCATAGCACCATAGCTCCATACCTCCAGAGCTCCAGGGCTCCATAGCTCCATACCTCCAGAACTCCATACCTCCAGAGCTCCATACCTCCAGAGCTCCATAGCACCAGAGCTCCATGGCTTCAGAGCTCCATAGCACCATAGCTCCATACCTCCAGAGCTCCAGGGCTCCATAGCTCCATACCTCCAGAGCTCCATACCTCCAGAGCTCCATACCTCCAGAGCTCCATAGCACCAGAGCTCCATGGCTTCAGAGCTCCATAGCACCATAGCTCCATACCTCCAGAGCTCCAGGGCTCCATAGCTCCATACCTCCAGAGCTCCATACCTCCAGAGCTCCATACCTCCAGAGCTCCAGAGCTCCATAGCACCAGAGCTCCATGGCTTCAGAGCTCCATAGCTCCATACCTCCAGAGCTCCAGGGCTCCATAGCTCCATACCTCCAGAGCTCCATACCTCCAGAGCTCCAGAGCTCCATAGCACCAGAGCTCCATGGCTTCAGAGCTCCATAGCACCATAGCTCCATACCTCCAGAGCTCCAGGGCTCCATAGCTCCATACCTCCAGAGCTCCATACCTCCAGAGCTCCATACCTCCAGAGCTCCATAGCTCCATAGCACCAGAGCTCCATAGCTCCATAGCACCAGAGCTCCATAGCACCAGAGCTCCATAGCACCAGAGCTCCATAGCTCCATAGCACCAGAGCTCCATAGCTCCATAGCACCAGAGCTCCATAGCTCCATAGCACCAGAGCTCCATACTTCCAGAGCTCCATAGCTCCATAGCTCCATAGCACCAGAGTTCCATAGCTCCATAGCACCAGAGCTCCATAGCTCCATAGCACCAGAGCTCCATACTTCCATAGCTCCATAGCTCCATACCTCCAGAGCTCCATAGCTCCATAGCTGCATACCTCCAGAGCTCCATAGCTCCAGAGCTCCATAGCTCCATAGCTCCATAGCACCAGAGCTCCATAGCTCCATAGCACCAGAGCTCCATACTTCCATAGCTCCAGGGCTCCATAGCTCCAGGGCTCCATACCTCCAGAGCTCCATAGCTCCATACTTCCAGAGCTCCATAGCTCCATACTTCCATAGCTCCATACTTCCATACCTCCATAGATCCATACTTCCATAGCACCAGAGCTCCATACTTCCATAGCACCAGAGCTCCATACCTCCAGAGCTCCATAGCTCCAGCCTGGGTGGCTGGTGGCTCCATAGCTCCATACTTCCATAGCTCTAAGTCAGAGAGTTGGCGAAAATTGCACTAAGTGCGAAAGCCCATTCATTTACAACGGCGTGTCCGCCAGGCGGCGACATTTCCCCGTTACCGGTGGCTGCGCGGCGGGTGAGTGACAGAGCTTATCCGAGCGGCTGGAACTCTGCGCCGGCGTGGTCGAGCGTGAGGCCTCGGCCCTTTGGCTGCCTGGTACCTAAAACACTTCCATTGATCCAGCCACGGAGGGTGCTGGCTGGTGGCTCCATACCTCCATAGCTCCATAGCACCAGAGCTCCATAGCTCCATAGCACCAGAGCTCCATGGCTTCAGAGCTCCATAGCACCATAGCTCCATACCTCCAGAGCTCCAGGGCTCCATAGCTCCATACCTCCAGAGCTCCATACCTCCAGAGCTCCATACCTCCAGAGCTCCATAGCACCAGAGCTCCATGGCTTCAGAGCTCCATAGCACCATAGCTCCATACCTCCAGAGCTCCAGGGCTCCATAGCTCCATACCTCCAGAGCTCCATAGCTCCATAGCTCCATAGCACCAGAGCTCCATAGCTCCATAGCACCAGAGCTCCATACTTCCATAGCTCCAGGGCTCCATAGCTCCAGGGCTCCATACCTCCAGAGCTCCATAGCTCCATACTTCCAGAGCTCCATAGCTCCATACTTCCATAGCTCCATACTTCCATACCTCCATAGCTCCATACTTCCATAGCACCAGAGCTCCATACTTCCATAGCACCAGAGCTCCATACCTCCAGAGCTCCAGAGCTCCAGCCTGGGTGGCTGGTGGCTCCATAGCTCCATACTTCCATAGCTCTAAGTCAGAGAGTTGGCGAAAATTGCACTAAGTGCGAAAGCCCATTCATTTACAACGGCGTGTCCACAAGGCGGCGACATTTCCCCGTTACCGGTGGCTGCGCGGCGGGTGAGTGACAGAGCTTATCCGAGCGGCTGGAACTCTGCGCCGGCGTGGTCGAGCGTGAGGCCTCGGCCCTTTGGCTGCCTGGTACCTAAAACACTTCCATTGATCCAGCCACGGAGGGTGCTGGCTGGTGGCTCCATACCTCCATAGCTCCATAGCACCAGAGCTCCATAGCTCCATAGCACCAGAGCTCCATGGCTTCAGAGCTCCATAGCACCATAGCTCCATACCTCCAGAGCTCCAGGGCTCCATAGCTCCATACCTCCAGAGCTCCATACCTCCAGAGCTCCATACCTCCAGAGCTCCATAGCACCAGAGCTCCATGGCTTCAGAGCTCCATAGCACCATAGCTCCATACCTCCAGAGCTCCAGGGCTCCATAGCTCCATACCTCCAGAGCTCCATACCTCCAGAGCTCCATACCTCCAGAGCTCCAGAGCTCCATAGCACCAGAGCTCCATGGCTTCAGAGCTCCATAGCACCATAGCTCCATACCTCCAGAGCTCCAGGGCTCCATAGCTCCATACCTCCAGAGCTCCATACCTCCAGAGCTCCAGAGCTCCATAGCACCAGAGCTCCATGGCTTCAGAGCTCCATAGCACCATAGCTCCATACCTCCAGAGCTCCAGGGCTCCATAGCTCCATACCTCCAGAGCTCCATACCTCCAGAGCTCCAGAGCTCCATAGCACCAGAGCTCCATGGCTTCAGAGCTCCATAGCACCATAGCTCCATACCTCCAGAGCTCCAGGGCTCCAAAGCTCCATACCTCCAGAGCTCCATACCTCCAGAGCTCCATACCTCCAGAGCTCCATAGCTCCATAGCACCAGAGCTCCATAGCTCCATAGCACCAGAGCTCCATAGCACCAGAGCTCCATAGCACCAGAGCTCCATAGCTCCATAGCACCAGAGCTCCATAGCTCCATAGCACCAGAGCTCCATAGCTCCATAGCACCAGAGCTCCATACTTCCAGAGCTCCATAGCTCCATAGCTCCATAGCACCAGAGCTCCATAGCTCCATAGCACCAGAGCTCCATAGCTCCATAGCACCAGAGCTCCATACTTCCATAGCTCCATAGCTCCATACCTCCAGAGCTCCATAGCTCCATAGCTCCATACCTCCAGAGCTCCATAGCTCCAGAGCTCCATAGCTCCATAGCACCAGAGCTCCATAGCTCCATAGCACCAGAGCTCCATACTTCCATAGCTCCAGGGCTCCATAGCTCCAGGGCTCCATAGCTCCATACCTCCAGAGCTCCATAGCTCCATACTTCCAGAGCTCCATAGCTCCATAGCACCAGAGCTCCATAGCTCCATAGCACCAGAGCTCCATAGCTCCATAGCACCAGAGCTCCATAGCTCCATAGCACCAGAGCTCCATAGCTCCATAGCTCCAGGGCTCCATAGCTCCATAGCTCCAGGGCTCCATAGCTCCATAGCTCCAGGGCTCCATAGCTGCATAGCTCCATACCTCCAGAGCTCCATACCTCCAGAGCTCCATACCTCCATAGCACCAGAGCTCCATAGCTCCAGGGCTCCATACTTCCATAGCTCCATAGCTCCAGAGCTCCATAGCTCCATACTTCCAGAGCTCCATAGCTCCATAGCTCCATACTTCCATAGCTCCATAGCTCCATACTTCCATAGCACCTGAGCTCCATACCTCCAGAGCTCCATAGCTCCAGCCTGGGTGGCTGGTGGCTCCATAGCTCCATACTTCCATAGCTCTAAGTCAGAGAGTTGGCGAAAATTGCACTAAGTGCGAAAGCCCATTCATTTACAACGGCGTGTCCGCCAGGCGGCGACATTTCCCCGTTACCGGTGGCTGCGCGGCGGGTGAGTGACAGAGCTTATCCGAGCGGCTGGAACTCTGCGCCGGCGTGGTCGAGCGTGAGGCCTCGGCCCTTTGGCTGCCTGGTACCTAAAACACTTCCATTGATCCAGCCACGGAGGGTGCTGGCTGGTGGCTCCATACCTCCATAGCTCCATAGCACCAAAGCTCCATAGCTCCATAGCACCAGAGCTCCATGGCTTCAGAGCTCCATAGCACCATAGCTCCATACCTCCAGAGCTCCAGGGCTCCATAGCTCCATACCTCCAGAACTCCATACCTCCAGAGCTCCATACCTCCAGAGCTCCATAGCACCAGAGCTCCATGGCTTCAGAGCTCCATAGCACCATAGCTCCATACCTCCAGAGCTCCAGGGCTCCATAGCTCCATACCTCCAGAGCTCCATAGCTCCATAGCTCCATAGCACCAGAGCTCCATAGCTCCATAGCACCAGAGCTCCATACTTCCATAGCTCCAGGGCTCCATAGCTCCAGGGCTCCATACCTCCAGAGCTCCATAGCTCCATACTTCCAGAGCTCCATAGCTCCATACTTCCATAGCTCCATACTTCCATACCTCCATAGCTCCATACTTCCATAGCACCAGAGCTCCATACTTCCATAGCACCAGAGCTCCATACCTCCAGAGCTCCAGAGCTCCAGCCTGGGTGGCTGGTGGCTCCATAGCTCCATACTTCCATAGCTCTAAGTCAGAGAGTTGGCGAAAATTGCACTAAGTGCGAAAGCCCATTCATTTACAACGGCGTGTCCACAAGGCGGCGACATTTCCCCGTTACCGGTGGCTGCGCGGCGGGTGAGTGACAGAGCTTATCCGAGCGGCTGGAACTCTGCGCCGGCGTGGTCGAGCGTGAGGCCTCGGCCCTTTGGCTGCCTGGTACCTAAAACACTTCCATTGATCCAGCCACGGAGGGTGCTGGCTGGTGGCTCCATACCTCCATAGCTCCATAGCACCAGAGCTCCATAGCTCCATAGCACCAGAGCTCCATGGCTTCAGAGCTCCATAGCACCATAGCTCCATACCTCCAGAGCTCCAGGGCTCCATAGCTCCATACCTCCAGAGCTCCATACCTCCAGAGCTCCATACCTCCAGAGCTCCATAGCACCAGAGCTCCATGGCTTCAGAGCTCCATAGCACCATAGCTCCATACCTCCAGAGCTCCAGGGCTCCATAGCTCCATACCTCCAGAGCTCCATACCTCCAGAGCTCCATACCTCCAGAGCTCCAGAGCTCCATAGCACCAGAGCTCCATGGCTTCAGAGCTCCATAGCACCATAGCTCCATACCTCCAGAGCTCCAGGGCTCCATAGCTCCATACCTCCAGAGCTCCATACCTCCAGAGCTCCAGAGCTCCATAGCACCAGAGCTCCATGGCTTCAGAGCTCCATAGCACCATAGCTCCATACCTCCAGAGCTCCAGGGCTCCATAGCTCCATACCTCCAGAGCTCCATACCTCCAGAGCTCCAGAGCTCCATAGCACCAGAGCTCCATGGCTTCAGAGCTCCATAGCACCATAGCTCCATACCTCCAGAGCTCCAGGGCTCCAAAGCTCCATACCTCCAGAGCTCCATACCTCCAGAGCTCCATACCTCCAGAGCTCCATAGCTCCATAGCACCAGAGCTCCATAGCTCCATAGCACCAGAGCTCCATAGCACCAGAGCTCCATAGCACCAGAGCTCCATAGCTCCATAGCACCAGAGCTCCATAGCTCCATAGCACCAGAGCTCCATAGCTCCATAGCACCAGAGCTCCATACTTCCAGAGCTCCATAGCTCCATAGCTCCATAGCACCAGAGCTCCATAGCTCCATAGCACCAGAGCTCCATAGCTCCATAGCACCAGAGCTCCATACTTCCATAGCTCCATAGCTCCATACCTCCAGAGCTCCATAGCTCCATAGCTCCATACCTCCAGAGCTCCATAGCTCCAGAGCTCCATAGCTCCATAGCACCAGAGCTCCATAGCTCCATAGCACCAGAGCTCCATACTTCCATAGCTCCAGGGCTCCATAGCTCCAGGGCTCCATAGCTCCATACCTCCAGAGCTCCATAGCTCCATACTTCCAGAGCTCCATAGCTCCATAGCACCAGAGCTCCATAGCTCCATAGCACCAGAGCTCCATAGCTCCATAGCACCAGAGCTCCATAGCTCCATAGCACCAGAGCTCCATAGCTCCATAGCTCCAGGGCTCCATAGCTCCATAGCTCCAGGGCTCCATAGCTCCATAGCTCCAGGGCTCCATAGCTGCATAGCTCCATACCTCCAGAGCTCCATACCTCCAGAGCTCCATACCTCCATAGCACCAGAGCTCCATAGCTCCAGGGCTCCATACTTCCATAGCTCCATAGCTCTAGAGCTCCATAGCTCCATACTTCCAGAGCTCCATAGCTCCATAGCTCCATACTTCCATAGCTCCATAGCTCCATACTTCCATAGCACCTGAGCTCCATACCTCCAGAGCTCCATAGCTCCAGCCTGGGTGGCTGGTGGCTCCATAGCTCCATACTTCCATAGCTCTAAGTCAGAGAGTTGGCGAAAATTGCACTAAGTGCGAAAGCCCATTCATTTACAACGGCGTGTCCGCCAGGCGGCGACATTTCCCCGTTACCGGTGGCTGCGCGGCGGGTGAGTGACAGAGCTTATCCGAGCGGCTGGAACTCTGCGCCGGCGTGGTCGAGCGTGAGGCCTCGGCCCTTTGGCTGCCTGGTACCTAAAACACTTCCATTGATCCAGCCACGGAGGGTGCTGGCTGGTGGCTCCATACCTCCATAGCTCCATAGCACCAAAGCTCCATAGCTCCATAGCACCAGAGCTCCATGGCTTCAGAGCTCCATAGCACCATAGCTCCATACCTCCAGAGCTCCAGGGCTCCATAGCTCCATACCTCCAGAACTCCATACCTCCAGAGCTCCATACCTACAGAGCTCCATAGCACCAGAGCTCCATGGCTTCAGAGCTCCATAGCACCATAGCTCCATATATCCAGAGCTCCAGGGCTCCATAGCTCCATACCTCCAGAGCTCCATACCTCCAGAGCTCCATACCTCCAGAGCTCCATAGCACCAGAGCTCCATGGCTTCAGAGCTCCATAGCACCATAGCTCCATACCTCCAGAGCTCCAGGGCTCCATAGCTCCATACCTCCAGAGCTCCATACCTCCAGAGCTCCATACCTCCAGAGCTCCAGAGCTCCATAGCACCAGAGCTCCATGGCTTCAGAGCTCCATAGCTCCATACCTCCAGAGCTCCAGGGCTCCATAGCTCCATACCTCCAGAGCTCCATACCTCCAGAGCTCCAGAGCTCCATAGCACCAGAGCTCCATGGCTTCAGAGCTCCATAGCACCATAGCTCCATACCTCCAGAGCTCCAGGGCTCCATAGCTCCATACCTCCAGAGCTCCATACCTCCAGAGCTCCATACCTCCAGAGCTCCATAGCTCCATAGCACCAGAGCTCCATAGCTCCATAGCACCAGAGCTCCATAGCACCAGAGCTCCATAGCACCAGAGCTCCATAGCTCCATAGCACCAGAGCTCCATAGCTCCATAGCACCAGAGCTCCATAGCTCCATAGCACCAGAGCTCCATACTTCCAGAGCTCCATAGCTCCATAGCTCCATAGCACCAGAGCTCCATAGCTCCATAGCACCAGAGCTCCATAGCTCCATAGCACCAGAGCTCCATACTTCCATAGCTCCATAGCTCCATACCTCCAGAGCTCCATAGCTCCATAGCTGCATACCTCCAGAGCTCCATAGCTCCAGAGCTCCATAGCTCCATAGCTCCATAGCTCCATAGCACCAGAGCTCCATAGCTCCATAGCACCAGAGCTCCATACTTCCATAGCTCCAGGGCTCCATAGCTCCAGGGCTCCATACCTCCAGAGCTCCATAGCTCCATACTTCCAGAGCTCCATAGCTCCATACTTCCATAGCTCCATACTTCCATACCTCCATAGATCCATACTTCCATAGCACCAGAGCTCCATACTTCCATAGCACCAGAGCTCCATACCTCCAGAGCTCCAGAGCTCCAGCCTGGGTGGCTGGTGGCTCCATAGCTCCATACTTCCATAGCTCTAAGTCAGAGAGTTGGCGAAAATTGCACTAAGTGCGAAAGCCCATTCATTTACAACGGCGTGTCCACAAGGCGGCGACATTTCCCCGTTACCGGTGGCTGCGCGGCGGGTGAGTGACAGAGCTTATCCGAGCGGCTGGAACTCTGCGCCGGCGTGGTCGAGCGTGAGGCCTCGGCCCTTTGGCTGCCTGGTACCTAAAACACTTCCATTGATCCAGCCACGGAGGGTGCTGGCTGGTGGCTCCATACCTCCATAGCTCCATAGCACCAGAGCTCCATAGCTCCATAGCACCAGAGTTCCATGGCTTCAGAGCTCCATAGCACCATAGCTCCATACCTCCAGAGCTCCAGGGCTCCATAGCTCCATACCTCCAGAGCTCCATACCTCCAGAGCTCCATACCTCCAGAGCTCCATAGCACCAGAGCTCCATGGCTTCAGAGCTCCATAGTACCATAGCTCCATACCTCCAGAGCTCCAGGGCTCCATAGCTCCATACCTCCAGAGCTCCATACCTCCAGAGCTCCATACCTCCAGAGCTCCATAGCACCAGAGCTCCATGGCTTCAGAGCTCCATAGCACCATAGCTCCATACCTCCAGAGCTCCAGGGCTCCATAGCTCCATACCTCCAGAGCTCCATACCTCCAGAGCTCCATACCTCCAGAGCTCCATAGCACCAGAGCTCCATGGCTTCAGAGCTCCATAGCACCATAGCTCCATACCTCCAGAGCTCCAGGGCTCCATAGCTCCATACCTCCAGAGCTCCATACCTCCAGAGCTCCATACCTCCAGAGCTCCAGAGCTCCATAGCACCAGAGCTCCATGGCTTCAGAGCTCCATAGCACCATAGCTCCATACCTCCAGAGCTCCAGGGCTCCATAGCTCCATACCTCCAGAGCTCCATACCTCCAGAGCTCCAGAGCTCCATAGCACCAGAGCTCCATGGCTTCAGAGCTCCATAGCACCATAGCTCCATACCTCCAGAGCTCCAGGGCTCCATAGCTCCATACCTCCAGAGCTCCATACCTCCAGAGCTCCAGAGCTCCATAGCACCAGAGCTCCATGGCTTCAGAGCTCCATAGCACCATAGCTCCATACCTCCAGAGCTCCAGGGCTCCAAAGCTCCATACCTCCAGAGCTCCATACCTCCAGAGCTCCATACCTCCAGAGCTCCATAGCTCCATAGCACCAGAGCTCCATAGCTCCATAGCACCAGAGCTCCATAGCACCAGAGCTCCATAGCTCCATAGCACCAGAGCTCCATAGCTCCATAGCACCAGAGCTCCATAGCTCCATAGCACCAGAGCTCCATACTTCCAGAGCTCCATAGCTCCATAGCTCCATAGCACCAGAGCTCCATAGCTCCATAGCACCAGAGCTCCATAGCTCCATAGCACCAGAGCTCCATACTTCCATAGCTCCATAGCTCCATACCTCCAGAGCTCCATAGCTCCATAGCTGCATACCTCCAGAGCTCCATAGCTCCAGAGCTCCATAGCTCCATAGCTCCATAGCACCAGAGCTCCATAGCTCCATAGCACCAGAGCTCCATACTTCCATAGCTCCAGGGCTCCATAGCTCCAGGGCTCCATACCTCCAGAGCTCCATAGCTCCATACTTCCAGAGCTCCATAGCTCCATACTTCCATAGCTCCATACTTCCATACCTCCATAGCTCCATACTTCCATAGCACCAGAGCTCCATACTTCCATAGCACCAGAGCTCCATACCTCCAGAGCTCCAGAGCTCCAGCCTGGGTGGCTGGTGGCTCCATAGCTCCATACTTCCATAGCTCTAAGTCAGAGAGTTGGCGAAAATTGCACTAAGTGCGAAAGCCCATTCATTTACAACGGCGTGTCCACAAGGCGGCGACATTTCCCCGTTACCGGTGGCTGCGCGGCGGGTGAGTGACAGAGCTTATCCGAGCGGCTGGAACTCTGCGCCGGCGTGGTCGAGCGTGAGGCCTCGGCCCTTTGGCTGCCTGGTACCTAAAACACTTCCATTGATCCAGCCACGGAGGGTGCTGGCTGGTGGCTCCATACCTCCATAGCTCCATAGCACCAGAGCTCCATAGCTCCATAGCACCAGAGCTCCATGGCTTCAGAGCTCCATAGCACCATAGCTCCATACCTCCAGAGCTCCAGGGCTCCATAGCTCCATACCTCCAGAGCTCCATACCTCCAGAGCTCCATACCTCCAGAGCTCCATAGCACCAGAGCTCCATGGCTTCAGAGCTCCATAGCACCATAGCTCCATACCTCCAGAGCTCCAGGGCTCCATAGCTCCATACCTCCAGAGCTCCATACCTCCAGAGCTCCATACCTCCAGAGCTCCATAGCACCAGAGCTCCATGGCTTCAGAGCTCCATAGCACCATAGCTCCATACCTCCAGAGCTCCAGGGCTCCATAGCTCCATACCTCCAGAGCTCCATACCTCCAGAGCTCCATACCTCCAGAGCTCCATAGCACCAGAGCTCCATGGCTTCAGAGCTCCATAGCACCATAGCTCCATACCTCCAGAGCTCCAGGGCTCCATAGCTCCATACCTCCAGAGCTCCATACCTCCAGAGCTCCATACCTCCAGAGCTCCAGAGCTCCATAGCACCAGAGCTCCATGGCTTCAGAGCTCCATAGCACCATAGCTCCATACCTCCAGAGCTCCAGGGCTCCATAGCTCCATACCTCCAGAGCTCCATACCTCCAGAGCTCCAGAGCTCCATAGCACCAGAGCTCCATGGCTTCAGAGCTCCATAGCACCATAGCTCCATACCTCCAGAGCTCCAGGGCTCCATAGCTCCATACCTCCAGAGCTCCATACCTCCAGAGCTCCATAGCACCAGAGCTCCATGGCTTCAGAGCTCCATAGCACCATAGCTCCATACCTCCAGAGCTCCAGGGCTCCAAAGCTCCATACCTCCAGAGCTCCATACCTCCAGAGCTCCATACCTCCAGAGCTCCATAGCTCCATAGCACCAGAGCTCCATAGCTCCATAGCACCAGAGCTCCATAGCACCAGAGCTCCATAGCTCCATAGCACCAGAGCTCCATAGCTCCATAGCACCAGAGCTCCATAGCTCCATAGCACCAGAGCTCCATACTTCCATAGCACCTGAGCTCCATACCTCCAGAGCTCCATAGCTCCAGCCTGGGTGGCTGGTGGCTCCATAGCTCCATACTTCCATAGCTCTAAGTCAGAGAGTTGGCGAAAATTGCACTAAGTGCGAAAGCCCATTCATTTACAACGGCGTGTCCGCCAGGCGGCGACATTTCCCCGTTACCGGTGGCTGCGCGGCGGGTGAGTGACAGAGCTTATCCGAGCGGCTGGAACTCTGCGCCGGCGTGGTCGAGCGTGAGGCCTCGGCCCTTTGGCTGCCTGGTACCTAAAACACTTCCATTGATCCAGCCACGGAGGGTGCTGGCTGGTGGCTCCATACCTCCATAGCTCCATAGCACCAGAGCTCCATAGCTCCATAGCACCAGAGCTCCATGGCTTCAGAGCTCCATAGCACCATAGCTCCATACCTCCAGAGCTCCAGGGCTCCATAGCTCCATACCTCCAGAGCTCCATACCTCCAGAGCTCCATACCTCCAGAGCTCCATAGCACCAGAGCTCCATAGCACCAGAGCTCCATGGCTTCAGAGCTCCATAGCACCATAGCTCCATACCTCCAGAGCTCCAGGGCTCCATAGCTCCATACCTCCAGAGCTCCATACCTCCAGAGCTCCATACCTCCAGAGCTCCATAGCACCAGAGCTCCATGGCTTCAGAGCTCCATAGCACCATAGCTCCATACCTCCAGAGCTCCAGGGCTCCATAGCTCCATACCTCCAGAGCTCCATACCTCCAGAGCTCCATACCTCCAGAGCTCCAGAGCTCCATAGCACCAGAGCTCCATGGCTTCAGAGCTCCATAGCACCATAGCTCCATACCTCCAGAGCTCCAGGGCTCCATAGCTCCATACCTCCAGAGCTCCATACCTCCCGAGCTCCAGAGCTCCATAGCACCAGAGCTCCATGGCTTCAGAGCTCCATAGCACCATAGCTCCATACCTCCAGAGCTCCAGGGCTCCATAGCTCCATACCTCCAGAGCTCCATACCTCCAGAGCTCCATACCTCCAGAGCTCCATAGCTCCATAGCACCAGAGCTCCATAGCACCAGAGCTCCATAGCACCAGAGCTCCATAGCTCCATAGCACCAGAGCTCCATAGCTCCATAGCACCAGAGCTCCATAGCTCCATAGCACCAGAGCTCCATACTTCCAGAGCTCCATAGCTCCATAGCTCCATAGCACCAGAGCTCCATAGCTCCATAGCACCAGAGCTCCATGGCTTCAGAGCTCCATAGCACCATAGCTCCATACCTCCAGAGCTCCAGGGCTCCATAGCTCCATACCTCCAGAGCTCCATACCTCCAGAGCTCCATAGCACCAGAGCTCCATAGCTCCATAGCACCAGAGCTCCATAGCACCAGAGCTCCATAGCACCAGAGCTCCATAGCTCCATAGCACCAGAGCTCCATAGCTCCATAGCACCAGAGCTCCATACTTCCAGAGCTCCATAGCTCCATAGCTCCATAGCACCAGAGTTCCATAGCTCCATAGCACCAGAGCTCCATAGCTCCATAGCACCAGAGCTCCATACTTCCATAGCTCCATAGCTCCATACCTCCAGAGCTCCATAGCTCCATAGCTGCATACCTCCAGAGCTCCATAGCTCCAGAGCTCCATAGCTCCATAGCTCCATAGCACCAGAGCTCCATAGCTCCATAGCACCAGAGCTCCATACTTCCATAGCTCCAGGGCTCCATAGCTCCAGGGCTCCATACCTCCAGAGCTCCATAGCTCCATACTTCCAGAGCTCCATAGCTCCATACTTCCATAGCTCCATACTTCCATACCTCCATAGCTCCATACTTCCATAGCACCAGAGCTCCATACTTCCATAGCACCAGAGCTCCATACCTCCAGAGCTCCAGAGCTCCAGCCTGGGTGGCTGGTGGCTCCATAGCTCCATACTTCCATAGCTCTAAGTCAGAGAGTTGGCGAAAATTGCACTAAGTGCGAAAGCCCATTCATTTACAACGGCGTGTCCACAAGGCGGCGACATTTCCCCGTTACCGGTGGCTGCGCGGCGGGTGAGTGACAGAGCTTATCCGAGCGGCTGGAACTCTGCGCCGGCGTGGTCGAGCGTGAGGCCTCGGCCCTTTGGCTGCCTGGTACCTAAAACACTTCCATTGATCCAGCCACGGAGGGTGCTGGCTGGTGGCTCCATACCTCCATAGCTCCATAGCACCAGAGCTCCATAGCTCCATAGCACCAGAGCTCCATGGCTTCAGAGCTCCATAGCACCATAGCTCCATACCTCCAGAGCTCCAGGGCTCCATAGCTCCATACCTCCAGAGCTCCATACCTCCAGAGCTCCATACCTCCAGAGCTCCATAGCACCAGAGCTCCATAGCTCCATAGCACCAGAGCTCCATAGCACCAGAGCTCCATAGCTCCATAGCACCAGAGCTCCATAGCTCCATAGCACCAGAGCTCCATACTTCCAGAGCTCCATAGCTCCATAGCTCCATAGCACCAGAGCTCCATAGCTCCATAGCACCAGAGCTCCATAGCTCCATAGCACCAGAGCTCCATAGCTCCATAGCACCAGAGCTCCATAGCTCCATAGCTCCAGGACTCCATAGCTCCATAGCTCCAGGGCTCCATAGCTCCATAGCTCCAGGGCTCCATAGCTCCATAGCTCCATACCTCCAGAGCTCCATACCTCCAGAGCTCCATACCTCCATAGCACCAGAGCTCCATAGCTCCAGGGCTCCAGGGCTCCATAGCTCCATACCTCCAGAGCTCCATAGCTCCATACTTCCAGAGCTCCATAGCTCCATACTTCCATAGCTCCATAGCTCCATACTTCCATAGCACCTGAGCTCCATACCTCCAGAGCTCCATAGCTCCAGCCTGGGTGGCTGGTGGCTCCATAGCTCCATACTTCCATAGCTCTAAGTCAGAGAGTTGGCGAAAATTGCACTAAGTGCGAAAGCCCATTCATTTACAACGGCGTGTCCGCCAGGCGGCGACATTTCCCCGTTACCGGTGGCTGCGCGGCGGGTGAGTGACAGAGCTTATCCGAGCGGCTGGAGCTCTGCGCCGGCGTGGTCGAGCGTGAGGCCTCGGCCCTTTGGCTGCCTGGTACCTAAAACACTTCCATTGATCCAGCCACGGAGGGTGCTGGCTGGTGGCTCCATACCTCCATAGCTCCATAGCACCAAAGCTCCATAGCTCCATAGCACCAGAGCTCCATGGCTTCAGAGCTCCATAGCACCATAGCTCCATACCTCCAGAGCTCCAGGGCTCCATAGCTCCATACCTCCAGAACTCCATACCTCCAGAGCTCCATACCTCCAGAGCTCCATAGCACCAGAGCTCCATGGCTTCAGAGCTCCATAGCACCATAGCTCCATACCTCCAGAGCTCCAGGGCTCCATAGCTCCATACCTCCAGAGCTCCATACCTCCAGAGCTCCATACCTCCAGAGCTCCATAGCACCAGAGCTCCATGGCTTCAGAGCTCCATAGCACCATAGCTCCATACCTCCAGAGCTCCAGGGCTCCATAGCTCCATACCTCCAGAGCTCCATACCTCCAGAGCTCCATACCTCCAGAGCTCCAGAGCTCCATAGCACCAGAGCTCCATGGCTTCAGAGCTCCATAGCTCCATACCTCCAGAGCTCCAGGGCTCCATAGCTCCATACCTCCAGAGCTCCATACCTCCAGAGCTCCAGAGCTCCATAGCACCAGAGCTCCATGGCTTCAGAGCTCCATAGCACCATAGCTCCATACCTCCAGAGCTCCAGGGCTCCATAGCTCCATACCTCCAGAGCTCCATACCTCCAGAGCTCCATACCTCCAGAGCTCCATAGCTCCATAGCACCAGAGCTCCATAGCTCCATAGCACCAGAGCTCCATAGCACCAGAGCTCCATAGCACCAGAGCTCCATAGCTCCATAGCACCAGAGCTCCATAGCTCCATAGCACCAGAGCTCCATAGCTCCATAGCACCAGAGCTCCATACTTCCAGAGCTCCATAGCTCCATAGCTCCATAGCACCAGAGTTCCATAGCTCCATAGCACCAGAGCTCCATAGCTCCATAGCACCAGAGCTCCATACTTCCATAGCTCCATAGCTCCATACCTCCAGAGCTCCATAGCTCCATAGCTGCATACCTCCAGAGCTCCATAGCTCCAGAGCTCCATAGCTCCATAGCTCCATAGCACCAGAGCTCCATAGCTCCATAGCACCAGAGCTCCATACTTCCATAGCTCCAGGGCTCCATAGCTCCAGGGCTCCATACCTCCAGAGCTCCATAGCTCCATACTTCCAGAGCTCCATAGCTCCATACTTCCATAGCTCCATACTTCCATACCTCCATAGATCCATACTTCCATAGCACCAGAGCTCCATACTTCCATAGCACCAGAGCTCCATACCTCCAGAGCTCCATAGCTCCAGCCTGGGTGGCTGGTGGCTCCATAGCTCCATACTTCCATAGCTCTAAGTCAGAGAGTTGGCGAAAATTGCACTAAGTGCGAAAGCCCATTCATTTACAACGGCGTGTCCGCCAGGCGGCGACATTTCCCCGTTACCGGTGGCTGCGCGGCGGGTGAGTGACAGAGCTTATCCGAGCGGCTGGAACTCTGCGCCGGCGTGGTCGAGCGTGAGGCCTCGGCCCTTTGGCTGCCTGGTACCTAAAACACTTCCATTGATCCAGCCACGGAGGGTGCTGGCTGGTGGCTCCATACCTCCATAGCTCCATAGCACCAGAGCTCCATAGCTCCATAGCACCAGAGCTCCATGGCTTCAGAGCTCCATAGCACCATAGCTCCATACCTCCAGAGCTCCAGGGCTCCATAGCTCCATACCTCCAGAGCTCCATACCTCCAGAGCTCCATACCTCCAGAGCTCCATAGCACCAGAGCTCCATGGCTTCAGAGCTCCATAGCACCATAGCTCCATACCTCCAGAGCTCCAGGGCTCCATAGCTCCATACCTCCAGAGCTCCATAGCTCCATAGCTCCATAGCACCAGAGCTCCATAGCTCCATAGCACCAGAGCTCCATACTTCCATAGCTCCAGGGCTCCATAGCTCCAGGGCTCCATACCTCCAGAGCTCCATAGCTCCATACTTCCAGAGCTCCATAGCTCCATACTTCCATAGCTCCATACTTCCATACCTCCATAGCTCCATACTTCCATAGCACCAGAGCTCCATACTTCCATAGCACCAGAGCTCCATACCTCCAGAGCTCCAGAGCTCCAGCCTGGGTGGCTGGTGGCTCCATAGCTCCATACTTCCATAGCTCTAAGTCAGAGAGTTGGCGAAAATTGCACTAAGTGCGAAAGCCCATTCATTTACAACGGCGTGTCCACAAGGCGGCGACATTTCCCCGTTACCGGTGGCTGCGCGGCGGGTGAGTGACAGAGCTTATCCGAGCGGCTGGAACTCTGCGCCGGCGTGGTCGAGCGTGAGGCCTCGGCCCTTTGGCTGCCTGGTACCTAAAACACTTCCATTGATCCAGCCACGGAGGGTGCTGGCTGGTGGCTCCATACCTCCATAGCTCCATAGCACCAGAGCTCCATAGCTCCATAGCACCAGAGCTCCATGGCTTCAGAGCTCCATAGCACCATAGCTCCATACCTCCAGAGCTCCAGGGCTCCATAGCTCCATACCTCCAGAGCTCCATACCTCCAGAGCTCCATACCTCCAGAGCTCCATAGCACCAGAGCTCCATGGCTTCAGAGCTCCATAGCACCATAGCTCCATACCTCCAGAGCTCCAGGGCTCCATAGCTCCATACCTCCAGAGCTCCATACCTCCAGAGCTCCATACCTCCAGAGCTCCAGAGCTCCATAGCACCAGAGCTCCATGGCTTCAGAGCTCCATAGCACCATAGCTCCATACCTCCAGAGCTCCAGGGCTCCATAGCTCCATACCTCCAGAGCTCCATACCTCCAGAGCTCCAGAGCTCCATAGCACCAGAGCTCCATGGCTTCAGAGCTCCATAGCACCATAGCTCCATACCTCCAGAGCTCCAGGGCTCCATAGCTCCATACCTCCAGAGCTCCATACCTCCAGAGCTCCAGAGCTCCATAGCACCAGAGCTCCATGGCTTCAGAGCTCCATAGCACCATAGCTCCATACCTCCAGAGCTCCAGGGCTCCAAAGCTCCATACCTCCAGAGCTCCATACCTCCAGAGCTCCATACCTCCAGAGCTCCATAGCTCCATAGCACCAGAGCTCCATAGCTCCATAGCACCAGAGCTCCATAGCACCAGAGCTCCATAGCACCAGAGCTCCATAGCTCCATAGCACCAGAGCTCCATAGCTCCATAGCACCAGAGCTCCATAGCTCCATAGCACCAGAGCTCCATACTTCCAGAGCTCCATAGCTCCATAGCTCCATAGCACCAGAGCTCCATAGCTCCATAGCACCAGAGCTCCATAGCTCCATAGCACCAGAGCTCCATACTTCCATAGCTCCATAGCTCCATACCTCCAGAGCTCCATAGCTCCATAGCTCCATACCTCCAGAGCTCCATAGCTCCAGAGCTCCATAGCTCCATAGCACCAGAGCTCCATAGCTCCATAGCACCAGAGCTCCATACTTCCATAGCTCCAGGGCTCCATAGCTCCAGGGCTCCATAGCTCCATACCTCCAGAGCTCCATAGCTCCATACTTCCAGAGCTCCATAGCTCCATAGCACCAGAGCTCCATAGCTCCATAGCACCAGAGCTCCATAGCTCCATAGCACCAGAGCTCCATAGCTCCATAGCACCAGAGCTCCATAGCTCCATAGCTCCAGGGCTCCATAGCTCCATAGCTCCAGGGCTCCATAGCTCCATAGCTCCAGGGCTCCATAGCTGCATAGCTCCATACCTCCAGAGCTCCATACCTCCAGAGCTCCATACCTCCATAGCACCAGAGCTCCATAGCTCCAGGGCTCCATACTTCCATAGCTCCATAGCTCCAGAGCTCCATAGCTCCATACTTCCAGAGCTCCATAGCTCCATAGCTCCATACTTCCATAGCTCCATAGCTCCATACTTCCATAGCACCTGAGCTCCATACCTCCAGAGCTCCATAGCTCCAGCCTGGGTGGCTGGTGGCTCCATAGCTCCATACTTCCATAGCTCTAAGTCAGAGAGTTGGCGAAAATTGCACTAAGTGCGAAAGCCCATTCATTTACAACGGCGTGTCCGCCAGGCGGCGACATTTCCCCGTTACCGGTGGCTGCGCGGCGGGTGAGTGACAGAGCTTATCCGAGCGGCTGGAACTCTGCGCCGGCGTGGTCGAGCGTGAGGCCTCGGCCCTTTGGCTGCCTGGTACCTAAAACACTTCCATTGATCCAGCCACGGAGGGTGCTGGCTGGTGGCTCCATACCTCCATAGCTCCATAGCACCAAAGCTCCATAGCTCCATAGCACCAGAGCTCCATGGCTTCAGAGCTCCATAGCACCATAGCTCCATACCTCCAGAGCTCCAGGGCTCCATAGCTCCATACCTCCAGAACTCCATACCTCCAGAGCTCCATACCTCCAGAGCTCCATAGCACCAGAGCTCCATGGCTTCAGAGCTCCATAGCACCATAGCTCCATACCTCCAGAGCTCCAGGGCTCCATAGCTCCATACCTCCAGAGCTCCATAGCTCCATAGCTCCATAGCACCAGAGCTCCATAGCTCCATAGCACCAGAGCTCCATACTTCCATAGCTCCAGGGCTCCATAGCTCCAGGGCTCCATACCTCCAGAGCTCCATAGCTCCATACTTCCAGAGCTCCATAGCTCCATACTTCCATAGCTCCATACTTCCATACCTCCATAGCTCCATACTTCCATAGCACCAGAGCTCCATACTTCCATAGCACCAGAGCTCCATACCTCCAGAGCTCCAGAGCTCCAGCCTGGGTGGCTGGTGGCTCCATAGCTCCATACTTCCATAGCTCTAAGTCAGAGAGTTGGCGAAAATTGCACTAAGTGCGAAAGCCCATTCATTTACAACGGCGTGTCCACAAGGCGGCGACATTTCCCCGTTACCGGTGGCTGCGCGGCGGGTGAGTGACAGAGCTTATCCGAGCGGCTGGAACTCTGCGCCGGCGTGGTCGAGCGTGAGGCCTCGGCCCTTTGGCTGCCTGGTACCTAAAACACTTCCATTGATCCAGCCACGGAGGGTGCTGGCTGGTGGCTCCATACCTCCATAGCTCCATAGCACCAGAGCTCCATAGCTCCATAGCACCAGAGCTCCATGGCTTCAGAGCTCCATAGCACCATAGCTCCATACCTCCAGAGCTCCAGGGCTCCATAGCTCCATACCTCCAGAGCTCCATACCTCCAGAGCTCCATACCTCCAGAGCTCCATAGCACCAGAGCTCCATGGCTTCAGAGCTCCATAGCACCATAGCTCCATACCTCCAGAGCTCCAGGGCTCCATAGCTCCATACCTCCAGAGCTCCATACCTCCAGAGCTCCATACCTCCAGAGCTCCAGAGCTCCATAGCACCAGAGCTCCATGGCTTCAGAGCTCCATAGCACCATAGCTCCATACCTCCAGAGCTCCAGGGCTCCATAGCTCCATACCTCCAGAGCTCCATACCTCCAGAGCTCCAGAGCTCCATAGCACCAGAGCTCCATGGCTTCAGAGCTCCATAGCACCATAGCTCCATACCTCCAGAGCTCCAGGGCTCCATAGCTCCATACCTCCAGAGCTCCATACCTCCAGAGCTCCATACCTCCAGAGCTCCATAGCTCCATAGCACCAGAGCTCCATAGCTCCATAGCACCAGAGCTCCATAGCACCAGAGCTCCATAGCACCAGAGCTCCATAGCTCCATAGCACCAGAGCTCCATAGCTCCATAGCACCAGAGCTCCATAGCTCCATAGCACCAGAGCTCCATACTTCCAGAGCTCCATAGCTCCATAGCTCCATAGCACCAGAGCTCCATAGCTCCATAGCACCAGAGCTCCATGGCTTCAGAGCTCCATAGCACCATAGCTCCATACCTCCAGAGCTCCAGGGCTCCATAGCTCCATACCTCCAGAGCTCCATACCTCCAGAGCTCCATACCTCCAGAGCTCCATAGCACCAGAGCTCCATAGCTCCATAGCACCAGAGCTCCATAGCACCAGAGCTCCATAGCACCGGAGCTCCATAGCTCCATAGCACCAGAGCTCCATAGCTCCATAGCACCAGAGCTCCATACTTCCAGAGCTCCATAGCTCCATAGCTCCATAGCACCAGAGCTCCATAGCTCCATAGCACCAGAGCTCCATAGCTCCATAGCACCAGAGCTCCATACTTCCATAGCTCCATAGCTCCATACCTCCAGAGCTCCATAGCTCCATAGCTCCATACCTCCAGAGCTCCATAGCTCCAGAGCTCCATAGCTCCATAGCTCCATAGCACCAGAGCTCCATAGCTCCATAGCACCAGAGCTCCATACTTCCATAGCTCCAGGGCTCCATAGCTCCAGGGCTCCATACCTCCAGAGCTCCATAGCTCCATACTTCCAGAGCTCCATAGCTCCATACTTCCATAGCTCCATACTTCCATAGCACCAGAGCTCCATACTTCCATAGCACCAGAGCTCCATACCTCCAGAGCTCCAGAGCTCCAGCCTGGGTGGCTGGTGGCTCCATAGCTCCATACTTCCATAGCTCTAAGTCAGAGAGTTGGCGAAAATTGCACTAAGTGCGAAAGCCCATTCATTTACAACGGCGTGTCCACAAGGCGGCGACATTTCCCCGTTACCGGTGGCTGCGCGGCGGGTGAGTGACAGAGCTTATCCGAGCGGCTGGAACTCTGCGCCGGCGTGGTCGAGCGTGAGGCCTCGGCCCTTTGGCTGCCTGGTACCTAAAACACTTCCATTGATCCAGCCACGGAGGGTGCTGGCTGGTGGCTCCATACCTCCATAGCTCCATAGCACCAGAGCTCCATAGCTCCATAGCACCAGAGCTCCATGGCTTCAGAGCTCCATAGCACCATAGCTCCATACCTCCAGAGCTCCAGGGCTCCATAGCTCCATACCTCCAGAGCTCCATACCTCCAGAGCTCCATACCTCCAGAGCTCCATAGCACCAGAGCTCCATGGCTTCAGAGCTCCATAGCACCATAGCTCCATACCTCCAGAGCTCCAGGGCTCCATAGCTCCATACCTCCAGAGCTCCATACCTCCAGAGCTCCATACCTCCAGAGCTCCAGAGCTCCATAGCACCAGAGCTCCATGGCTTCAGAGCTCCATAGCACCATAGCTCCATACCTCCAGAGCTCCAGGGCTCCATAGCTCCATACCTCCAGAGCTCCATACCTCCAGAGCTCCAGAGCTCCATAGCACCAGAGCTCCATGGCTTCAGAGCTCCATAGCACCATAGCTCCATACCTCCAGAGCTCCAGGGCTCCATAGCTCCATACCTCCAGAGCTCCATACCTCCAGAGCTCCAGAGCTCCATAGCACCAGAGCTCCATGGCTTCAGAGCTCCATAGCACCATAGCTCCATACCTCCAGAGCTCCAGGGCTCCAAAGCTCCATACCTCCAGAGCTCCATACCTCCAGAGCTCCATACCTCCAGAGCTCCATAGCTCCATAGCACCAGAGCTCCATAGCTCCATAGCACCAGAGCTCCATAGCACCAGAGCTCCATAGCACCAGAGCTCCATAGCTCCATAGCACCAGAGCTCCATAGCTCCATAGCACCAGAGCTCCATAGCTCCATAGCACCAGAGCTCCATACTTCCAGAGCTCCATAGCTCCATACCTCCAGAGCTCCATAGCTCCATAGCTGCATACCTCCAGAGCTCCATAGCTCCAGAGCTCCATAGCTCCATAGCTCCATAGCTCCATAGCACCAGAGCTCCATAGCTCCATAGCACCAGAGCTCCATACTTCCATAGCTCCAGGGCTCCATAGCTCCAGGGCTCCATACCTCCAGAGCTCCATAGCTCCATACTTCCAGAGCTCCATAGCTCCATACTTCCATAGCTCCATACTTCCATACCTCCATAGATCCATACTTCCATAGCACCAGAGCTCCATACTTCCATAGCACCAGAGCTCCATACCTCCAGAGCTCCAGAGCTCCAGCCTGGGTGGCTGGTGGCTCCATAGCTCCATACTTCCATAGCTCTAAGTCAGAGAGTTGGCGAAAATTGCACTAAGTGCGAAAGCCCATTCATTTACAACGGCGTGTCCACAAGGCGGCGACATTTCCCCGTTACCGGTGGCTGCGCGGCGGGTGAGTGACAGAGCTTATCCGAGCGGCTGGAACTCTGCGCCGGCGTGGTCGAGCGTGAGGCCTCGGCCCTTTGGCTGCCTGGTACCTAAAACACTTCCATTGATCCAGCCACGGAGGGTGCTGGCTGGTGGCTCCATACCTCCATAGCTCCATAGCACCAGAGCTCCATAGCTCCATAGCACCAGAGTTCCATGGCTTCAGAGCTCCATAGCACCATAGCTCCATACCTCCAGAGCTCCAGGGCTCCATAGCTCCATACCTCCAGAGCTCCATACCTCCAGAGCTCCATACCTCCAGAGCTCCATAGCACCAGAGCTCCATGGCTTCAGAGCTCCATAGTACCATAGCTCCATACCTCCAGAGCTCCAGGGCTCCATAGCTCCATACCTCCAGAGCTCCATACCTCCAGAGCTCCATACCTCCAGAGCTCCATAGCACCAGAGCTCCATGGCTTCAGAGCTCCATAGCACCATAGCTCCATACCTCCAGAGCTCCAGGGCTCCATAGCTCCATACCTCCAGAGCTCCATACCTCCAGAGCTCCATACCTCCAGAGCTCCATAGCACCAGAGCTCCATGGCTTCAGAGCTCCATAGCACCATAGCTCCATACCTCCAGAGCTCCAGGGCTCCATAGCTCCATACCTCCAGAGCTCCATACCTCCAGAGCTCCATACCTCCAGAGCTCCAGAGCTCCATAGCACCAGAGCTCCATGGCTTCAGAGCTCCATAGCACCATAGCTCCATACCTCCAGAGCTCCAGGGCTCCATAGCTCCATACCTCCAGAGCTCCATACCTCCAGAGCTCCAGAGCTCCATAGCACCAGAGCTCCATGGCTTCAGAGCTCCATAGCACCATAGCTCCATACCTCCAGAGCTCCAGGGCTCCATAGCTCCATACCTCCAGAGCTCCATACCTCCAGAGCTCCAGAGCTCCATAGCACCAGAGCTCCATGGCTTCAGAGCTCCATAGCACCATAGCTCCATACCTCCAGAGCTCCAGGGCTCCAAAGCTCCATACCTCCAGAGCTCCATACCTCCAGAGCTCCATACCTCCAGAGCTCCATAGCTCCATAGCACCAGAGCTCCATAGCTCCATAGCACCAGAGCTCCATAGCACCAGAGCTCCATAGCTCCATAGCACCAGAGCTCCATAGCTCCATAGCACCAGAGCTCCATAGCTCCATAGCACCAGAGCTCCATACTTCCAGAGCTCCATAGCTCCATAGCTCCATAGCACCAGAGCTCCATAGCTCCATAGCACCAGAGCTCCATAGCTCCATAGCACCAGAGCTCCATACTTCCATAGCTCCATAGCTCCATACCTCCAGAGCTCCATAGCTCCATAGCTGCATACCTCCAGAGCTCCATAGCTCCAGAGCTCCATAGCTCCATAGCTCCATAGCACCAGAGCTCCATAGCTCCATAGCACCAGAGCTCCATACTTCCATAGCTCCAGGGCTCCATAGCTCCAGGGCTCCATACCTCCAGAGCTCCATAGCTCCATACTTCCAGAGCTCCATAGCTCCATACTTCCATAGCTCCATACTTCCATACCTCCATAGCTCCATACTTCCATAGCACCAGAGCTCCATACTTCCATAGCACCAGAGCTCCATACCTCCAGAGCTCCAGAGCTCCAGCCTGGGTGGCTGGTGGCTCCATAGCTCCATACTTCCATAGCTCTAAGTCAGAGAGTTGGCGAAAATTGCACTAAGTGCGAAAGCCCATTCATTTACAACGGCGTGTCCACAAGGCGGCGACATTTCCCCGTTACCGGTGGCTGCGCGGCGGGTGAGTGACAGAGCTTATCCGAGCGGCTGGAACTCTGCGCCGGCGTGGTCGAGCGTGAGGCCTCGGCCCTTTGGCTGCCTGGTACCTAAAACACTTCCATTGATCCAGCCACGGAGGGTGCTGGCTGGTGGCTCCATACCTCCATAGCTCCATAGCACCAGAGCTCCATAGCTCCATAGCACCAGAGCTCCATGGCTTCAGAGCTCCATAGCACCATAGCTCCATACCTCCAGAGCTCCAGGGCTCCATAGCTCCATACCTCCAGAGCTCCATACCTCCAGAGCTCCATACCTCCAGAGCTCCATAGCACCAGAGCTCCATGGCTTCAGAGCTCCATAGCACCATAGCTCCATACCTCCAGAGCTCCAGGGCTCCATAGCTCCATACCTCCAGAGCTCCATACCTCCAGAGCTCCATACCTCCAGAGCTCCATAGCACCAGAGCTCCATGGCTTCAGAGCTCCATAGCACCATAGCTCCATACCTCCAGAGCTCCAGGGCTCCATAGCTCCATACCTCCAGAGCTCCATACCTCCAGAGCTCCATACCTCCAGAGCTCCATAGCACCAGAGCTCCATGGCTTCAGAGCTCCATAGCACCATAGCTCCATACCTCCAGAGCTCCAGGGCTCCATAGCTCCATACCTCCAGAGCTCCATACCTCCAGAGCTCCATACCTCCAGAGCTCCAGAGCTCCATAGCACCAGAGCTCCATGGCTTCAGAGCTCCATAGCACCATAGCTCCATACCTCCAGAGCTCCAGGGCTCCATAGCTCCATACCTCCAGAGCTCCATACCTCCAGAGCTCCAGAGCTCCATAGCACCAGAGCTCCATGGCTTCAGAGCTCCATAGCACCATAGCTCCATACCTCCAGAGCTCCAGGGCTCCATAGCTCCATACCTCCAGAGCTCCATACCTCCAGAGCTCCATAGCACCAGAGCTCCATGGCTTCAGAGCTCCATAGCACCATAGCTCCATACCTCCAGAGCTCCAGGGCTCCAAAGCTCCATACCTCCAGAGCTCCATACCTCCAGAGCTCCATACCTCCAGAGCTCCATAGCTCCATAGCACCAGAGCTCCATAGCTCCATAGCACCAGAGCTCCATAGCACCAGAGCTCCATAGCTCCATAGCACCAGAGCTCCATAGCTCCATAGCACCAGAGCTCCATAGCTCCATAGCACCAGAGCTCCATACTTCCATAGCACCTGAGCTCCATACCTCCAGAGCTCCATAGCTCCAGCCTGGGTGGCTGGTGGCTCCATAGCTCCATACTTCCATAGCTCTAAGTCAGAGAGTTGGCGAAAATTGCACTAAGTGCGAAAGCCCATTCATTTACAACGGCGTGTCCGCCAGGCGGCGACATTTCCCCGTTACCGGTGGCTGCGCGGCGGGTGAGTGACAGAGCTTATCCGAGCGGCTGGAACTCTGCGCCGGCGTGGTCGAGCGTGAGGCCTCGGCCCTTTGGCTGCCTGGTACCTAAAACACTTCCATTGATCCAGCCACGGAGGGTGCTGGCTGGTGGCTCCATACCTCCATAGCTCCATAGCACCAGAGCTCCATAGCTCCATAGCACCAGAGCTCCATGGCTTCAGAGCTCCATAGCACCATAGCTCCATACCTCCAGAGCTCCAGGGCTCCATAGCTCCATACCTCCAGAGCTCCATACCTCCAGAGCTCCATACCTCCAGAGCTCCATAGCACCAGAGCTCCATAGCACCAGAGCTCCATGGCTTCAGAGCTCCATAGCACCATAGCTCCATACCTCCAGAGCTCCAGGGCTCCATAGCTCCATACCTCCAGAGCTCCATACCTCCAGAGCTCCATACCTCCAGAGCTCCATAGCACCAGAGCTCCATGGCTTCAGAGCTCCATAGCACCATAGCTCCATACCTCCAGAGCTCCAGGGCTCCATAGCTCCATACCTCCAGAGCTCCATACCTCCAGAGCTCCATACCTCCAGAGCTCCAGAGCTCCATAGCACCAGAGCTCCATGGCTTCAGAGCTCCATAGCACCATAGCTCCATACCTCCAGAGCTCCAGGGCTCCATAGCTCCATACCTCCAGAGCTCCATACCTCCAGAGCTCCAGAGCTCCATAGCACCAGAGCTCCATGGCTTCAGAGCTCCATAGCACCATAGCTCCATACCTCCAGAGCTCCAGGGCTCCATAGCTCCATACCTCCAGAGCTCCATACCTCCAGAGCTCCATACCTCCAGAGCTCCATAGCTCCATAGCACCAGAGCTCCATAGCACCAGAGCTCCATAGCACCAGAGCTCCATAGCTCCATAGCACCAGAGCTCCATAGCTCCATAGCACCAGAGCTCCATAGCTCCATAGCACCAGAGCTCCATACTTCCAGAGCTCCATAGCTCCATAGCTCCATAGCACCAGAGCTCCATAGCTCCATAGCACCAGAGCTCCATGGCTTCAGAGCTCCATAGCACCATAGCTCCATACCTCCAGAGCTCCAGGGCTCCATAGCTCCATACCTCCAGAGCTCCATACCTCCAGAGCTCCATAGCACCAGAGCTCCATAGCTCCATAGCACCAGAGCTCCATAGCACCAGAGCTCCATAGCACCAGAGCTCCATAGCTCCATAGCACCAGAGCTCCATAGCTCCATAGCACCAGAGCTCCATACTTCCAGAGCTCCATAGCTCCATAGCTCCATAGCACCAGAGTTCCATAGCTCCATAGCACCAGAGCTCCATAGCTCCATAGCACCAGAGCTCCATACTTCCATAGCTCCATAGCTCCATACCTCCAGAGCTCCATAGCTCCATAGCTGCATACCTCCAGAGCTCCATAGCTCCAGAGCTCCATAGCTCCATAGCTCCATAGCACCAGAGCTCCATAGCTCCATAGCACCAGAGCTCCATACTTCCATAGCTCCAGGGCTCCATAGCTCCAGGGCTCCATACCTCCAGAGCTCCATAGCTCCATACTTCCAGAGCTCCATAGCTCCATACTTCCATAGCTCCATACTTCCATACCTCCATAGCTCCATACTTCCATAGCACCAGAGCTCCATACTTCCATAGCACCAGAGCTCCATACCTCCAGAGCTCCAGAGCTCCAGCCTGGGTGGCTGGTGGCTCCATAGCTCCATACTTCCATAGCTCTAAGTCAGAGAGTTGGCGAAAATTGCACTAAGTGCGAAAGCCCATTCATTTACAACGGCGTGTCCACAAGGCGGCGACATTTCCCCGTTACCGGTGGCTGCGCGGCGGGTGAGTGACAGAGCTTATCCGAGCGGCTGGAACTCTGCGCCGGCGTGGTCGAGCGTGAGGCCTCGGCCCTTTGGCTGCCTGGTACCTAAAACACTTCCATTGATCCAGCCACGGAGGGTGCTGGCTGGTGGCTCCATACCTCCATAGCTCCATAGCACCAGAGCTCCATAGCTCCATAGCACCAGAGCTCCATGGCTTCAGAGCTCCATAGCACCATAGCTCCATACCTCCAGAGCTCCAGGGCTCCATAGCTCCATACCTCCAGAGCTCCATACCTCCAGAGCTCCATACCTCCAGAGCTCCATAGCACCAGAGCTCCATAGCTCCATAGCACCAGAGCTCCATAGCACCAGAGCTCCATAGCTCCATAGCACCAGAGCTCCATAGCTCCATAGCACCAGAGCTCCATACTTCCAGAGCTCCATAGCTCCATAGCTCCATAGCACCAGAGCTCCATAGCTCCATAGCACCAGAGCTCCATAGCTCCATAGCACCAGAGCTCCATACTTCCATAGCTCCATAGCTCCATACCTCCAGAGCTCCATAGCTCCATAGCTCCATACCTCCAGAGCTCCATAGCTCCAGAGCTCCATAGCTCCATAGCTCCATAGCACCAGAGCTCCATAGCTCCATAGCACCAGAGCTCCATACTTCCATAGCTCCAGGGCTCCATAGCTCCAGGGCTCCATACCTCCAGAGCTCCATAGCTCCATACTTCCAGAGCTCCATAGCTCCATACTTCCATAGCTCCATACTTCCATACCTCCATAGCTCCATACTTCCATAGCACCAGAGCTCCATACTTCCATAGCACCAGAGCTCCATACCTCCAGAGCTCCAGAGCTCCAGCCTGGGTGGCTGGTGGCTCCATAGCTCCATACTTCCATAGCTCTAAGTCAGAGAGTTGGCGAAAATTGCACTAAGTGCGAAAGCCCATTCATTTACAACGGCGTGTCCACAAGGCGGCGACATTTCCCCGTTACCGGTGGCTGCGCGGCGGGTGAGTGACAGAGCTTATCCGAGCGGCTGGAACTCTGCGCCGGCGTGGTCGAGCGTGAGGCCTCGGCCCTTTGGCTGCCTGGTACCTAAAACACTTCCATTGATCCAGCCACGGAGGGTGCTGGCTGGTGGCTCCATACCTCCATAGCTCCATAGCACCAGAGCTCCATAGCTCCATAGCACCAGAGCTCCATGGCTTCAGAGCTCCATAGCACCATAGCTCCATACCTCCAGAGCTCCAGGGCTCCATAGCTCCATACCTCCAGAGCTCCATACCTCCAGAGCTCCATACCTCCAGAGCTCCATAGCACCAGAGCTCCATGGCTTCAGAGCTCCATAGCACCATAGCTCCATACCTCCAGAGCTCCAGGGCTCCATAGCTCCATACCTCCAGAGCTCCATACCTCCAGAGCTCCATACCTCCAGAGCTCCAGAGCTCCATAGCACCAGAGCTCCATGGCTTCAGAGCTCCATAGCACCATAGCTCCATACCTCCAGAGCTCCAGGGCTCCATAGCTCCATACCTCCAGAGCTCCATACCTCCAGAGCTCCAGAGCTCCATAGCACCAGAGCTCCATGGCTTCAGAGCTCCATAGCACCATAGCTCCATACCTCCAGAGCTCCAGGGCTCCATAGCTCCATACCTCCAGAGCTCCATACCTCCAGAGCTCCATACCTCCAGAGCTCCATAGCTCCATAGCACCAGAGCTCCATAGCTCCATAGCACCAGAGCTCCATAGCACCAGAGCTCCATAGCACCAGAGCTCCATAGCTCCATAGCACCAGAGCTCCATAGCTCCATAGCACCAGAGCTCCATAGCTCCATAGCACCAGAGCTCCATACTTCCAGAGCTCCATAGCTCCATAGCTCCATAGCACCAGAGCTCCATAGCTCCATAGCACCAGAGCTCCATGGCTTCAGAGCTCCATAGCACCATAGCTCCATACCTCCAGAGCTCCAGGGCTCCATAGCTCCATACCTCCAGAGCTCCATACCTCCAGAGCTCCATACCTCCAGAGCTCCATAGCACCAGAGCTCCATAGCTCCATAGCACCAGAGCTCCATAGCACCAGAGCTCCATAGCACCGGAGCTCCATAGCTCCATAGCACCAGAGCTCCATAGCTCCATAGCACCAGAGCTCCATACTTCCAGAGCTCCATAGCTCCATAGCTCCATAGCACCAGAGCTCCATAGCTCCATAGCACCAGAGCTCCATAGCTCCATAGCACCAGAGCTCCATACTTCCATAGCTCCATAGCTCCATACCTCCAGAGCTCCATAGCTCCATAGCTCCATACCTCCAGAGCTCCATAGCTCCAGAGCTCCATAGCTCCATAGCTCCATAGCACCAGAGCTCCATAGCTCCATAGCACCAGAGCTCCATACTTCCATAGCTCCAGGGCTCCATAGCTCCAGGGCTCCATACCTCCAGAGCTCCATAGCTCCATACTTCCAGAGCTCCATAGCTCCATACTTCCATAGCTCCATACTTCCATAGCACCAGAGCTCCATACTTCCATAGCACCAGAGCTCCATACCTCCAGAGCTCCAGAGCTCCAGCCTGGGTGGCTGGTGGCTCCATAGCTCCATACTTCCATAGCTCTAAGTCAGAGAGTTGGCGAAAATTGCACTAAGTGCGAAAGCCCATTCATTTACAACGGCGTGTCCACAAGGCGGCGACATTTCCCCGTTACCGGTGGCTGCGCGGCGGGTGAGTGACAGAGCTTATCCGAGCGGCTGGAACTCTGCGCCGGCGTGGTCGAGCGTGAGGCCTCGGCCCTTTGGCTGCCTGGTACCTAAAACACTTCCATTGATCCAGCCACGGAGGGTGCTGGCTGGTGGCTCCATACCTCCATAGCTCCATAGCACCAGAGCTCCATAGCTCCATAGCACCAGAGCTCCATGGCTTCAGAGCTCCATAGCACCATAGCTCCATACCTCCAGAGCTCCAGGGCTCCATAGCTCCATACCTCCAGAGCTCCATACCTCCAGAGCTCCATACCTCCAGAGCTCCATAGCACCAGAGCTCCATGGCTTCAGAGCTCCATAGCACCATAGCTCCATACCTCCAGAGCTCCAGGGCTCCATAGCTCCATACCTCCAGAGCTCCATACCTCCAGAGCTCCATACCTCCAGAGCTCCAGAGCTCCATAGCACCAGAGCTCCATGGCTTCAGAGCTCCATAGCACCATAGCTCCATACCTCCAGAGCTCCAGGGCTCCATAGCTCCATACCTCCAGAGCTCCATACCTCCAGAGCTCCAGAGCTCCATAGCACCAGAGCTCCATGGCTTCAGAGCTCCATAGCACCATAGCTCCATACCTCCAGAGCTCCAGGGCTCCATAGCTCCATACCTCCAGAGCTCCATACCTCCAGAGCTCCAGAGCTCCATAGCACCAGAGCTCCATGGCTTCAGAGCTCCATAGCACCATAGCTCCATACCTCCAGAGCTCCAGGGCTCCAAAGCTCCATACCTCCAGAGCTCCATACCTCCAGAGCTCCATACCTCCAGAGCTCCATAGCTCCATAGCACCAGAGCTCCATAGCTCCATAGCACCAGAGCTCCATAGCACCAGAGCTCCATAGCACCAGAGCTCCATAGCTCCATAGCACCAGAGCTCCATAGCTCCATAGCACCAGAGCTCCATAGCTCCATAGCACCAGAGCTCCATACTTCCAGAGCTCCATAGCTCCATAGCTCCATAGCACCAGAGCTCCATAGCTCCATAGCACCAGAGCTCCATAGCTCCATAGCACCAGAGCTCCATACTTCCATAGCTCCATAGCTCCATACCTCCAGAGCTCCATAGCTCCATAGCTCCATACCTCCAGAGCTCCATAGCTCCAGAGCTCCATAGCTCCATAGCACCAGAGCTCCATAGCTCCATAGCACCAGAGCTCCATACTTCCATAGCTCCAGGGCTCCATAGCTCCAGGGCTCCATAGCTCCATACCTCCAGAGCTCCATAGCTCCATACTTCCAGAGCTCCATAGCTCCATAGCACCAGAGCTCCATAGCTCCATAGCACCAGAGCTCCATAGCTCCATAGCACCAGAGCTCCATAGCTCCATAGCACCAGAGCTCCATAGCTCCATAGCTCCAGGACTCCATAGCTCCATAGCTCCAGGGCTCCATAGCTCCATAGCTCCAGGGCTCCATAGCTCCATAGCTCCATACCTCCAGAGCTCCATACCTCCAGAGCTCCATACCTCCATAGCACCAGAGCTCCATAGCTCCAGGGCTCCAGGGCTCCATAGCTCCATACCTCCAGAGCTCCATAGCTCCATACTTCCAGAGCTCCATAGCTCCATACTTCCATAGCTCCATAGCTCCATACTTCCATAGCACCTGAGCTCCATACCTCCAGAGCTCCATAGCTCCAGCCTGGGTGGCTGGTGGCTCCATAGCTCCATACTTCCATAGCTCTAAGTCAGAGAGTTGGCGAAAATTGCACTAAGTGCGAAAGCCCATTCATTTACAACGGCGTGTCCGCCAGGCGGCGACATTTCCCCGTTACCGGTGGCTGCGCGGCGGGTGAGTGACAGAGCTTATCCGAGCGGCTGGAGCTCTGCGCCGGCGTGGTCGAGCGTGAGGCCTCGGCCCTTTGGCTGCCTGGTACCTAAAACACTTCCATTGATCCAGCCACGGAGGGTGCTGGCTGGTGGCTCCATACCTCCATAGCTCCATAGCACCAAAGCTCCATAGCTCCATAGCACCAGAGCTCCATGGCTTCAGAGCTCCATAGCACCATAGCTCCATACCTCCAGAGCTCCAGGGCTCCATAGCTCCATACCTCCAGAACTCCATACCTCCAGAGCTCCATACCTCCAGAGCTCCATAGCACCAGAGCTCCATGGCTTCAGAGCTCCATAGCACCATAGCTCCATACCTCCAGAGCTCCATAGCTCCATACTTCCAGAGCTCCATAGCTCCATACTTCCATAGCTCCATACTTCCATACCTCCATAGCTCCATACTTCCATAGCACCAGAGCTCCATACTTCCATAGCACCAGAGCTCCATACCTCCAGAGCTCCAGAGCTCCAGCCTGGGTGGCTGGTGGCTCCATAGCTCCATACTTCCATAGCTCTAAGTCAGAGAGTTGGCGAAAATTGCACTAAGTGCGAAAGCCCATTCATTTACAACGGCGTGTCCACAAGGCGGCGACATTTCCCCGTTACCGGTGGCTGCGCGGCGGGTGAGTGACAGAGCTTATCCGAGCGGCTGGAACTCTGCGCCGGCGTGGTCGAGCGTGAGGCCTCGGCCCTTTGGCTGCCTGGTACCTAAAACACTTCCATTGATCCAGCCACGGAGGGTGCTGGCTGGTGGCTCCATACCTCCATAGCTCCATAGCACCAGAGCTCCATAGCTCCATAGCACCAGAGCTCCATGGCTTCAGAGCTCCATAGCACCATAGCTCCATACCTCCAGAGCTCCAGGGCTCCATAGCTCCATACCTCCAGAGCTCCATACCTCCAGAGCTCCATACCTCCAGAGCTCCATAGCACCAGAGCTCCATAGCTCCATAGCACCAGAGCTCCATAGCACCAGAGCTCCATAGCACCAGAGCTCCATAGCTCCATAGCACCAGAGCTCCATAGCTCCATAGCACCAGAGCTCCATACTTCCAGAGCTCCATAGCTCCATAGCTCCATAGCACCAGAGCTCCATAGCTCCATAGCACCAGAGCTCCATAGCTCCATAGCACCAGAGCTCCATACTTCCATAGCTCCATAGCTCCATACCTCCAGAGCTCCATAGCTCCATAGCTCCATACCTCCAGAGCTCCATAGCTCCAGAGCTCTATAGCTCCATAGCTCCATAGCACCAGAGCTCCATAGCTCCATAGCACCAGAGCTCCATACTTCCATAGCTCCAGGGCTCCATAGCTCCAGGGCTCCATACCTCCAGAGCTCCATAGCTCCATACTTCCAGAGCTCCATAGCTCCATACTTCCATAGCTCCATACTTCCATAGCACCAGAGCTCCATACTTCCATAGCACCAGAGCTCCATACCTCCAGAGCTCCAGAGCTCCAGCCTGGGTGGCTGGTGGCTCCATAGCTCCATACTTCCATAGCTCTAAGTCAGAGAGTTGGCGAAAATTGCACTAAGTGCGAAAGCCCATTCATTTACAACGGCGTGTCCACAAGGCGGCGACATTTCCCCGTTACCGGTGGCTGCGCGGCGGGTGAGTGACAGAGCTTATCCGAGCGGCTGGAACTCTGCGCCGGCGTGGTCGAGCGTGAGGCCTCGGCCCTTTGGCTGCCTGGTACCTAAAACACTTCCATTGATCCAGCCACGGAGGGTGCTGGCTGGTGGCTCCATACCTCCATAGCTCCATAGCACCAGAGCTCCATAGCTCCATAGCACCAGAGCTCCATGGCTTCAGAGCTCCATAGCACCATAGCTCCATACCTCCAGAGCTCCAGGGCTCCATAGCTCCATACCTCCAGAGCTCCATACCTCCAGAGCTCCATACCTCCAGAGCTCCATAGCACCAGAGCTCCATGGCTTCAGAGCTCCATAGCACCATAGCTCCATACCTCCAGAGCTCCAGGGCTCCATAGCTCCATACCTCCAGAGCTCCATACCTCCAGAGCTCCATACCTCCAGAGCTCCAGAGCTCCATAGCACCAGAGCTCCATGGCTTCAGAGCTCCATAGCACCATAGCTCCATACCTCCAGAGCTCCAGGGCTCCATAGCTCCATACCTCCAGAGCTCCATACCTCCAGAGCTCCAGAGCTCCATAGCACCAGAGCTCCATGGCTTCAGAGCTCCATAGCACCATAGCTCCATACCTCCAGAGCTCCAGGGCTCCATAGCTCCATACCTCCAGAGCTCCATACCTCCAGAGCTCCAGAGCTCCATAGCACCAGAGCTCCATGGCTTCAGAGCTCCATAGCACCATAGCTCCATACCTCCAGAGCTCCAGGGCTCCAAAGCTCCATACCTCCAGAGCTCCATACCTCCAGAGCTCCATACCTCCAGAGCTCCATAGCTCCATAGCACCAGAGCTCCATAGCTCCATAGCACCAGAGCTCCATAGCACCAGAGCTCCATAGCACCAGAGCTCCATAGCTCCATAGCACCAGAGCTCCATAGCTCCATAGCACCAGAGCTCCATAGCTCCATAGCACCAGAGCTCCATACTTCCAGAGCTCCATAGCTCCATAGCTCCATAGCACCAGAGCTCCATAGCTCCATAGCACCAGAGCTCCATAGCTCCATAGCACCAGAGCTCCATACTTCCATAGCTCCATAGCTCCATACCTCCAGAGCTCCATAGCTCCATAGCTCCATACCTCCAGAGCTCCATAGCTCCAGAGCTCCATAGCTCCATAGCACCAGAGCTCCATAGCTCCATAGCACCAGAGCTCCATACTTCCATAGCTCCAGGGCTCCATAGCTCCATAGCTCCAGGGCTCCATAGCTCCATACCTCCAGAGCTCCATAGCTCCATACTTCCAGAGCTCCATAGCTCCATAGCACCAGAGCTCCATAGCTCCATAGCACCAGAGCTCCATAGCTCCATAGCACCAGAGCTCCATAGCTCCATAGCACCAGAGCTCCATAGCTCCATAGCTCCAGGACTCCATAGCTCCATAGCTCCAGGGCTCCATAGCTCCATAGCTCCAGGGCTCCATAGCTCCATAGCTCCATACCTCCAGAGCTCCATACCTCCAGAGCTCCATACCTCCATAGCACCAGAGCTCCATAGCTCCAGGGCTCCAGGGCTCCATAGCTCCATACCTCCAGAGCTCCATAGCTCCATACTTCCAGAGCTCCATAGCTCCATACTTCCATAGCTCCATACTTCCATAGCACCTGAGCTCCATACCTCCAGAGCTCCATAGCTCCAGCCTGGGTGGCTGGTGGCTCCATAGCTCCATACTTCCATAGCTCTAAGTCAGAGAGTTGGCGAAAATTGCACTAAGTGCGAAAGCCCATTCATTTACAACGGCGTGTCCGCCAGGCGGCGACATTTCCCCGTTACCGGTGGCTGCGCGGCGGGTGAGTGACAGAGCTTATCCGAGCGGCTGGAGCTCTGCGCCGGCGTGGTCGAGCGTGAGGCCTCGGCCCTTTGGCTGCCTGGTACCTAAAACACTTCCATTGATCCAGCCACGGAGGGTGCTGGCTGGTGGCTCCATACCTCCATAGCTCCATAGCACCAAAGCTCCATAGCTCCATAGCACCAGAGCTCCATGGCTTCAGAGCTCCATAGCACCATAGCTCCATACCTCCAGAGCTCCAGGGCTCCATAGCTCCATACCTCCAGAACTCCATACCTCCAGAGCTCCATACCTCCAGAGCTCCATAGCACCAGAGCTCCATGGCTTCAGAGCTCCATAGCACCATAGCTCCATACCTCCAGAGCTCCATAGCTCCATACTTCCAGAGCTCCATAGCTCCATACTTCCATAGCTCCATACTTCCATACCTCCATAGCTCCATACTTCCATAGCACCAGAGCTCCATACTTCCATAGCACCAGAGCTCCATACCTCCAGAGCTCCAGAGCTCCAGCCTGGGTGGCTGGTGGCTCCATAGCTCCATACTTCCATAGCTCTAAGTCAGAGAGTTGGCGAAAATTGCACTAAGTGCGAAAGCCCATTCATTTACAACGGCGTGTCCACAAGGCGGCGACATTTCCCCGTTACCGGTGGCTGCGCGGCGGGTGAGTGACAGAGCTTATCCGAGCGGCTGGAACTCTGCGCCGGCGTGGTCGAGCGTGAGGCCTCGGCCCTTTGGCTGCCTGGTACCTAAAACACTTCCATTGATCCAGCCACGGAGGGTGCTGGCTGGTGGCTCCATACCTCCATAGCTCCATAGCACCAGAGCTCCATAGCTCCATAGCACCAGAGCTCCATGGCTTCAGAGCTCCATAGCACCATAGCTCCATACCTCCAGAGCTCCAGGGCTCCATAGCTCCATACCTCCAGAGCTCCAGAGCTCCATACCTCCAGAGCTCCATACCTCCAGAGCTCCATAGCACCAGAGCTCCATGGCTTCAGAGCTCCATAGCACCATAGCTCCATACCTCCAGAGCTCCAGGGCTCCATAGCTCCATACCTCCAGAGCTCCATACCTCCAGAGCTCCATACCTCCAGAGCTCCAGAGCTCCATAGCACCAGAGCTCCATGGCTTCAGAGCTCCATAGCACCATAGCTCCATACCTCCAGAGCTCCAGGGCTCCATAGCTCCATACCTCCAGAGCTCCATACCTCCAGAGCTCCAGAGCTCCATAGCACCAGAGCTCCATGGCTTCAGAGCTCCATAGCACCATAGCTCCATACCTCCAGAGCTCCAGGGCTCCATAGCTCCATACCTCCAGAGCTCCATACCTCCAGAGCTCCATACCTCCAGAGCTCCATAGCTCCATAGCACCAGAGCTCCATAGCTCCATAGCACCAGAGCTCCATAGCACCAGAGCTCCATAGCACCAGAGCTCCATAGCTCCATAGCACCAGAGCTCCATAGCTCCATAGCACCAGAGCTCCATAGCTCCATAGCACCAGAGCTCCATACTTCCAGAGCTCCATAGCTCCATAGCTCCATAGCACCAGAGCTCCATAGCTCCATAGCACCAGAGCTCCATGGCTTCAGAGCTCCATAGCACCATAGCTCCATACCTCCAGAGCTCCAGGGCTCCATAGCTCCATACCTCCAGAGCTCCATACCTCCAGAGCTCCATACCTCCAGAGCTCCATAGCACCAGAGCTCCATAGCTCCATAGCACCAGAGCTCCATAGCACCAGAGCTCCATAGCACCAGAGCTCCATAGCTCCATAGCACCAGAGCTCCATAGCTCCATAGCACCAGAGCTCCATACTTCCAGAGCTCCATAGCTCCATAGCTCCATAGCACCAGAGCTCCATAGCTCCATAGCACCAGAGCTCCATAGCTCCATAGCACCAGAGCTCCATACTTCCATAGCTCCATAGCTCCATACCTCCAGAGCTCCATAGCTCCATAGCTCCATACCTCCAGAGCTCCATAGCTCCAGAGCTCCATAGCTCCATAGCTCCATAGCACCAGAGCTCCATAGCTCCATAGCACCAGAGCTCCATACTTCCATAGCTCCAGGGCTCCATAGCTCCAGGGCTCCATACCTCCAGAGCTCCATAGCTCCATACTTCCAGAGCTCCATAGCTCCATACTTCCATAGCTCCATACTTCCATAGCACCAGAGCTCCATACTTCCATAGCACCAGAGCTCCATACCTCCAGAGCTCCAGAGCTCCAGCCTGGGTGGCTGGTGGCTCCATAGCTCCATACTTCCATAGCTCTAAGTCAGAGAGTTGGCGAAAATTGCACTAAGTGCGAAAGCCCATTCATTTACAACGGCGTGTCCACAAGGCGGCGACATTTCCCCGTTACCGGTGGCTGCGCGGCGGGTGAGTGACAGAGCTTATCCGAGCGGCTGGAACTCTGCGCCGGCGTGGTCGAGCGTGAGGCCTCGGCCCTTTGGCTGCCTGGTACCTAAAACACTTCCATTGATCCAGCCACGGAGGGTGCTGGCTGGTGGCTCCATACCTCCATAGCTCCATAGCACCAGAGCTCCATAGCTCCATAGCACCAGAGCTCCATGGCTTCAGAGCTCCATAGCACCATAGCTCCATACCTCCAGAGCTCCAGGGCTCCATAGCTCCATACCTCCAGAGCTCCATACCTCCAGAGCTCCATACCTCCAGAGCTCCATAGCACCAGAGCTCCATGGCTTCAGAGCTCCATAGCACCATAGCTCCATACCTCCAGAGCTCCAGGGCTCCATAGCTCCATACCTCCAGAGCTCCATACCTCCAGAGCTCCATACCTCCAGAGCTCCAGAGCTCCATAGCACCAGAGCTCCATGGCTTCAGAGCTCCATAGCACCATAGCTCCATACCTCCAGAGCTCCAGGGCTCCATAGCTCCATACCTCCAGAGCTCCATACCTCCAGAGCTCCAGAGCTCCATAGCACCAGAGCTCCATGGCTTCAGAGCTCCATAGCACCATAGCTCCATACCTCCAGAGCTCCAGGGCTCCATAGCTCCATACCTCCAGAGCTCCATACCTCCAGAGCTCCAGAGCTCCATAGCACCAGAGCTCCATGGCTTCAGAGCTCCATAGCACCATAGCTCCATACCTCCAGAGCTCCAGGGCTCCAAAGCTCCATACCTCCAGAGCTCCATACCTCCAGAGCTCCATACCTCCAGAGCTCCATAGCTCCATAGCACCAGAGCTCCATAGCTCCATAGCACCAGAGCTCCATAGCACCAGAGCTCCATAGCACCAGAGCTCCATAGCTCCATAGCACCAGAGCTCCATAGCTCCATAGCACCAGAGCTCCATAGCTCCATAGCACCAGAGCTCCATACTTCCAGAGCTCCATAGCTCCATAGCTCCATAGCACCAGAGCTCCATAGCTCCATAGCACCAGAGCTCCATAGCTCCATAGCACCAGAGCTCCATACTTCCATAGCTCCATAGCTCCATACCTCCAGAGCTCCATAGCTCCATAGCTCCATACCTCCAGAGCTCCATAGCTCCAGAGCTCCATAGCTCCATAGCACCAGAGCTCCATAGCTCCATAGCACCAGAGCTCCATACTTCCATAGCTCCAGGGCTCCATAGCTCCATAGCTCCAGGGCTCCATAGCTCCATACCTCCAGAGCTCCATAGCTCCATACTTCCAGAGCTCCATAGCTCCATAGCACCAGAGCTCCATAGCTCCATAGCACCAGAGCTCCATAGCTCCATAGCACCAGAGCTCCATAGCTCCATAGCACCAGAGCTCCATAGCTCCATAGCTCCAGGACTCCATAGCTCCATAGCTCCAGGGCTCCATAGCTCCATAGCTCCAGGGCTCCATAGCTCCATAGCTCCATACCTCCAGAGCTCCATACCTCCAGAGCTCCATACCTCCATAGCACCAGAGCTCCATAGCTCCAGGGCTCCAGGGCTCCATAGCTCCATACCTCCAGAGCTCCATAGCTCCATACTTCCAGAGCTCCATAGCTCCATACTTCCATAGCTCCATACTTCCATAGCACCTGAGCTCCATACCTCCAGAGCTCCATAGCTCCAGCCTGGGTGGCTGGTGGCTCCATAGCTCCATACTTCCATAGCTCTAAGTCAGAGAGTTGGCGAAAATTGCACTAAGTGCGAAAGCCCATTCATTTACAACGGCGTGTCCGCCAGGCGGCGACATTTCCCCGTTACCGGTGGCTGCGCGGCGGGTGAGTGACAGAGCTTATCCGAGCGGCTGGAGCTCTGCGCCGGCGTGGTCGAGCGTGAGGCCTCGGCCCTTTGGCTGCCTGGTACCTAAAACACTTCCATTGATCCAGCCACGGAGGGTGCTGGCTGGTGGCTCCATACCTCCATAGCTCCATAGCACCAAAGCTCCATAGCTCCATAGCACCAGAGCTCCATGGCTTCAGAGCTCCATAGCACCATAGCTCCATACCTCCAGAGCTCCAGGGCTCCATAGCTCCATACCTCCAGAACTCCATACCTCCAGAGCTCCATACCTCCAGAGCTCCATAGCACCAGAGCTCCATGGCTTCAGAGCTCCATAGCACCATAGCTCCATACCTCCAGAGCTCCATAGCTCCATACTTCCAGAGCTCCATAGCTCCATACTTCCATAGCTCCATACTTCCATACCTCCATAGCTCCATACTTCCATAGCACCAGAGCTCCATACTTCCATAGCACCAGAGCTCCATACCTCCAGAGCTCCAGAGCTCCAGCCTGGGTGGCTGGTGGCTCCATAGCTCCATACTTCCATAGCTCTAAGTCAGAGAGTTGGCGAAAATTGCACTAAGTGCGAAAGCCCATTCATTTACAACGGCGTGTCCACAAGGCGGCGACATTTCCCCGTTACCGGTGGCTGCGCGGCGGGTGAGTGACAGAGCTTATCCGAGCGGCTGGAACTCTGCGCCGGCGTGGTCGAGCGTGAGGCCTCGGCCCTTTGGCTGCCTGGTACCTAAAACACTTCCATTGATCCAGCCACGGAGGGTGCTGGCTGGTGGCTCCATACCTCCATAGCTCCATAGCACCAGAGCTCCATAGCTCCATAGCACCAGAGCTCCATGGCTTCAGAGCTCCATAGCACCATAGCTCCATACCTCCAGAGCTCCAGGGCTCCATAGCTCCATACCTCCAGAGCTCCAGAGCTCCATACCTCCAGAGCTCCATACCTCCAGAGCTCCATAGCACCAGAGCTCCATGGCTTCAGAGCTCCATAGCACCATAGCTCCATACCTCCAGAGCTCCAGGGCTCCATAGCTCCATACCTCCAGAGCTCCATACCTCCAGAGCTCCATACCTCCAGAGCTCCAGAGCTCCATAGCACCAGAGCTCCATGGCTTCAGAGCTCCATAGCACCATAGCTCCATACCTCCAGAGCTCCAGGGCTCCATAGCTCCATACCTCCAGAGCTCCATACCTCCAGAGCTCCAGAGCTCCATAGCACCAGAGCTCCATGGCTTCAGAGCTCCATAGCACCATAGCTCCATACCTCCAGAGCTCCAGGGCTCCATAGCTCCATACCTCCAGAGCTCCATACCTCCAGAGCTCCATACCTCCAGAGCTCCATAGCTCCATAGCACCAGAGCTCCATAGCTCCATAGCACCAGAGCTCCATAGCACCAGAGCTCCATAGCACCAGAGCTCCATAGCTCCATAGCACCAGAGCTCCATAGCTCCATAGCACCAGAGCTCCATAGCTCCATAGCACCAGAGCTCCATACTTCCAGAGCTCCATAGCTCCATAGCTCCATAGCACCAGAGCTCCATAGCTCCATAGCACCAGAGCTCCATGGCTTCAGAGCTCCATAGCACCATAGCTCCATACCTCCAGAGCTCCAGGGCTCCATAGCTCCATACCTCCAGAGCTCCATACCTCCAGAGCTCCATACCTCCAGAGCTCCATAGCACCAGAGCTCCATAGCTCCATAGCACCAGAGCTCCATAGCACCAGAGCTCCATAGCACCAGAGCTCCATAGCTCCATAGCACCAGAGCTCCATAGCTCCATAGCACCAGAGCTCCATACTTCCAGAGCTCCATAGCTCCATAGCTCCATAGCACCAGAGCTCCATAGCTCCATAGCACCAGAGCTCCATAGCTCCATAGCACCAGAGCTCCATACTTCCATAGCTCCATAGCTCCATACCTCCAGAGCTCCATAGCTCCATAGCTCCATACCTCCAGAGCTCCATAGCTCCAGAGCTCCATAGCTCCATAGCTCCATAGCACCAGAGCTCCATAGCTCCATAGCACCAGAGCTCCATACTTCCATAGCTCCAGGGCTCCATAGCTCCAGGGCTCCATACCTCCAGAGCTCCATAGCTCCATACTTCCAGAGCTCCATAGCTCCATACTTCCATAGCTCCATACTTCCATAGCACCAGAGCTCCATACTTCCATAGCACCAGAGCTCCATACCTCCAGAGCTCCAGAGCTCCAGCCTGGGTGGCTGGTGGCTCCATAGCTCCATACTTCCATAGCTCTAAGTCAGAGAGTTGGCGAAAATTGCACTAAGTGCGAAAGCCCATTCATTTACAACGGCGTGTCCACAAGGCGGCGACATTTCCCCGTTACCGGTGGCTGCGCGGCGGGTGAGTGACAGAGCTTATCCGAGCGGCTGGAACTCTGCGCCGGCGTGGTCGAGCGTGAGGCCTCGGCCCTTTGGCTGCCTGGTACCTAAAACACTTCCATTGATCCAGCCACGGAGGGTGCTGGCTGGTGGCTCCATACCTCCATAGCTCCATAGCACCAGAGCTCCATAGCTCCATAGCACCAGAGCTCCATGGCTTCAGAGCTCCATAGCACCATAGCTCCATACCTCCAGAGCTCCAGGGCTCCATAGCTCCATACCTCCAGAGCTCCATACCTCCAGAGCTCCATACCTCCAGAGCTCCATAGCACCAGAGCTCCATGGCTTCAGAGCTCCATAGCACCATAGCTCCATACCTCCAGAGCTCCAGGGCTCCATAGCTCCATACCTCCAGAGCTCCATACCTCCAGAGCTCCATACCTCCAGAGCTCCAGAGCTCCATAGCACCAGAGCTCCATGGCTTCAGAGCTCCATAGCACCATAGCTCCATACCTCCAGAGCTCCAGGGCTCCATAGCTCCATACCTCCAGAGCTCCATACCTCCAGAGCTCCAGAGCTCCATAGCACCAGAGCTCCATGGCTTCAGAGCTCCATAGCACCATAGCTCCATACCTCCAGAGCTCCAGGGCTCCATAGCTCCATACCTCCAGAGCTCCATACCTCCAGAGCTCCAGAGCTCCATAGCACCAGAGCTCCATGGCTTCAGAGCTCCATAGCACCATAGCTCCATACCTCCAGAGCTCCAGGGCTCCAAAGCTCCATACCTCCAGAGCTCCATACCTCCAGAGCTCCATACCTCCAGAGCTCCATAGCTCCATAGCACCAGAGCTCCATAGCTCCATAGCACCAGAGCTCCATAGCACCAGAGCTCCATAGCACCAGAGCTCCATAGCTCCATAGCACCAGAGCTCCATAGCTCCATAGCACCAGAGCTCCATAGCTCCATAGCACCAGAGCTCCATACTTCCAGAGCTCCATAGCTCCATAGCTCCATAGCACCAGAGCTCCATAGCTCCATAGCACCAGAGCTCCATAGCTCCATAGCACCAGAGCTCCATACTTCCATAGCTCCATAGCTCCATACCTCCAGAGCTCCATAGCTCCATAGCTCCATACCTCCAGAGCTCCATAGCTCCAGAGCTCCATAGCTCCATAGCACCAGAGCTCCATAGCTCCATAGCACCAGAGCTCCATACTTCCATAGCTCCAGGGCTCCATAGCTCCATAGCTCCAGGGCTCCATAGCTCCATACCTCCAGAGCTCCATAGCTCCATACTTCCAGAGCTCCATAGCTCCATAGCACCAGAGCTCCATAGCTCCATAGCACCAGAGCTCCATAGCTCCATAGCACCAGAGCTCCATAGCTCCATAGCACCAGAGCTCCATAGCTCCATAGCTCCAGGACTCCATAGCTCCATAGCTCCAGGGCTCCATAGCTCCATAGCTCCAGGGCTCCATAGCTCCATAGCTCCATACCTCCAGAGCTCCATACCTCCAGAGCTCCATACCTCCATAGCACCAGAGCTCCATAGCTCCAGGGCTCCAGGGCTCCATAGCTCCATACCTCCAGAGCTCCATAGCTCCATACTTCCAGAGCTCCATAGCTCCATACTTCCATAGCTCCATAGCTCCATACTTCCATAGCACCTGAGCTCCATACCTCCAGAGCTCCATAGCTCCAGCCTGGGTGGCTGGTGGCTCCATAGCTCCATACTTCCATAGCTCTAAGTCAGAGAGTTGGCGAAAATTGCACTAAGTGCGAAAGCCCATTCATTTACAACGGCGTGTCCGCCAGGCGGCGACATTTCCCCGTTACCGGTGGCTGCGCGGCGGGTGAGTGACAGAGCTTATCCGAGCGGCTGGAGCTCTGCGCCGGCGTGGTCGAGCGTGAGGCCTCGGCCCTTTGGCTGCCTGGTACCTAAAACACTTCCATTGATCCAGCCACGGAGGGTGCTGGCTGGTGGCTCCATACCTCCATAGCTCCATAGCACCAAAGCTCCATAGCTCCATAGCACCAGAGCTCCATGGCTTCAGAGCTCCATAGCACCATAGCTCCATACCTCCAGAGCTCCAGGGCTCCATAGCTCCATACCTCCAGAACTCCATACCTCCAGAGCTCCATACCTCCAGAGCTCCATAGCACCAGAGCTCCATGGCTTCAGAGCTCCATAGCACCATAGCTCCATACCTCCAGAGCTCCAGGGCTCCATAGCTCCATACCTCCAGAGCTCCATACCTCCAGAGCTCCATACCTCCAGAGCTCCATAGCACCAGAGCTCCATGGCTTCAGAGCTCCATAGCACCATAGCTCCATACCTCCAGAGCTCCAGGGCTCCATAGCTCCATACCTCCAGAGCTCCATACCTCCAGAGCTCCATACCTCCAGAGCTCCAGAGCTCCATAGCACCAGAGCTCCATGGCTTCAGAGCTCCATAGCTCCATACCTCCAGAGCTCCAGGGCTCCATAGCTCCATACCTCCAGAGCTCCATACCTCCAGAGCTCCAGAGCTCCATAGCACCAGAGCTCCATGGCTTCAGAGCTCCATAGCACCATAGCTCCATACCTCCAGAGCTCCAGGGCTCCATAGCTCCATACCTCCAGAGCTCCATACCTCCAGAGCTCCATACCTCCAGAGCTCCATAGCTCCATAGCACCAGAGCTCCATAGCTCCATAGCACCAGAGCTCCATAGCACCAGAGCTCCATAGCACCAGAGCTCCATAGCTCCATAGCACCAGAGCTCCATAGCTCCATAGCACCAGAGCTCCATAGCTCCATAGCACCAGAGCTCCATACTTCCAGAGCTCCAGAGCTCCATAGCTCCATAGCACCAGAGCTCCATAGCTCCATAGCACCAGAGCTCCATAGCTCCATAGCACCAGAGCTCCATACTTCCATAGCTCCATAGCTCCATACCTCCAGAGCTCCATAGCTCCATAGCTGCATACCTCCAGAGCTCCATAGCTCCAGAGCTCCATAGCTCCATAGCTCCATAGCACCAGAGCTCCATAGCTCCATAGCACCAGAGCTCCATACTTCCATAGCTCCAGGGCTCCATAGCTCCAGGGCTCCATACCTCCAGAGCTCCATAGCTCCATACTTCCAGAGCTCCATAGCTCCATACTTCCATAGCTCCATACATCCATACCTCCATAGATCCATACTTCCATAGCACCAGAGCTCCATACTTCCATAGCACCAGAGCTCCATACCTCCAGAGCTCCAGAGCTCCAGCCTGGGTGGCTGGTGGCTCCATAGCTCCATACTTCCATAGCTCTAAGTCAGAGAGTTGGCGAAAATTGCACTAAGTGCGAAAGCCCATTCATTTACAACGGCGTGTCCACAAGGCGGCGACATTTCCCCGTTACCGGTGGCTGCGCGGCGGGTGAGTGACAGAGCTTATCCGAGCGGCTGGAACTCTGCGCCGGCGTGGTCGAGCGTGAGGCCTCGGCCCTTTGGCTGCCTGGTACCTAAAACACTTCCATTGATCCAGCCACGGAGGGTGCTGGCTGGTGGCTCCATACCTCCATAGCTCCATAGCACCAGAGCTCCATAGCTCCATAGCACCAGAGCTCCATGGCTTCAGAGCTCCATAGCACCATAGCTCCATACCTCCAGAGCTCCAGGGCTCCATAGCTCCATACCTCCAGAGCTCCATACCTCCAGAGCTCCATACCTCCAGAGCTCCATAGCACCAGAGCTCCATGGCTTCAGAGCTCCATAGCACCATAGCTCCATACCTCCAGAGCTCCAGGGCTCCATAGCTCCATACCTCCAGAGCTCCATACCTCCAGAGCTCCATAGCACCAGAGCTCCATGGCTTCAGAGCTCCATAGCACCATAGCTCCATACCTCCAGAGCTCCAGGGCTCCATAGCTCCACACCTCCAGAGCTCCATACCTCCAGAGCTCCATACCTCCAGAGCTCCATAGCACCAGAGCTCCATGGCTTCAGAGCTCCATAGCACCATAGCTCCATACCTCCAGAGCTCCAGGGCTCCATAGCTCCATACCTCCAGAGCTCCATACCTCCAGAGCTCCATACCTCCAGAGCTCCAGAGCTCCATAGCACCAGAGCTCCATGGCTTCAGAGCTCCATAGCACCATAGCTCCATACCTCCAGAGCTCCAGGGCTCCATAGCTCCATACCTCCAGAGCTCCATACCTCCAGAGCTCCAGAGCTCCATAGCACCAGAGCTCCATGGCTTCAGAGCTCCATAGCACCATAGCTCCATACCTCCAGAGCTCCAGGGCTCCATAGCTCCATACCTCCAGAGCTCCATACCTCCAGAGCTCCAGAGCTCCATAGCACCAGAGCTCCATGGCTTCAGAGCTCCATAGCACCATAGCTCCATACCTCCAGAGCTCCAGGGCTCCAAAGCTCCATACCTCCAGAGCTCCATACCTCCAGAGCTCCATACCTCCAGAGCTCCATAGCTCCATAGCACCAGAGCTCCATAGCTCCATAGCACCAGAGCTCCATAGCACCAGAGCTCCATAGCTCCATAGCACCAGAGCTCCATAGCTCCATAGCACCAGAGCTCCATAGCTCCATAGCACCAGAGCTCCATACTTCCATAGCTCCATAGCTCCATAGCTCCATAGCACCAGAGCTCCATAGCTCCATAGCACCAGAGCTCCATAGCTCCATAGCACCAGAGCTCCATACTTCCATAGCTCCATAGCTCCATACCTCCAGAGCTCCATAGCTCCATAGCTCCATACCTCCAGAGCTCCATAGCTCCAGAGCTCCATAGCTCCATAGCACCAGAGCTCCATAGCTCCATAGCACCAGAGCTCCATACTTCCATAGCTCCAGGGCTCCATAGCTCCAGGGCTCCATAGCTCCATACCTCCAGAGCTCCATAGCTCCATACTTCCAGAGCTCCATAGCTCCATAGCACCAGAGCTCCATAGCTCCATAGCACCAGAGCTCCATAGCTCCATAGCACCAGAGCTCCATAGCTCCATAGCACCAGAGCTCCATAGCTCCATAGCTCCAGGGCTCCATAGCTCCATAGCTCCAGGGCTCCATAGCTCCATAGCTCCAGGGCTCCATAGCTCCATAGCTCCATACCTCCAGAGCTCCATACCTCCAGAGCTCCATACCTCCATAGCACCAGAGCTCCATAGCTCCAGGGCTCCAGGGCTCCATAGCTCCATACCTCCAGAGCTCCATAGCTCCATACTTCCAGAGCTCCATAGCTCCATAGCTCCATACTTCCATAGCTCCATAGCTCCATACTTCCATAGCACCTGAGCTCCATACCTCCAGAGCTCCATAGCTCCAGCCTGGGTGGCTGGTGGCTCCATAGCTCCATACTTCCATAGCTCTAAGTCAGAGAGTTGGCGAAAATTGCACTAAGTGCGAAAGCCCATTCATTTACAACGGCGTGTCCGCCAGGCGGCGACATTTCCCCGTTACCGGTGGCTGCGCGGCGGGTGAGTGACAGAGCTTATCCGAGCGGCTGGAACTCTGCGCCGGCGTGGTCGAGCGTGAGGCCTCGGCCCTTTGGCTGCCTGGTACCTAAAACACTTCCATTGATCCAGCCACGGAGGGTGCTGGCTGGTGGCTCCATACCTCCAGAGCTCCATAGCACCAGAGCTCCATAGCTCCATAGCACCAGAGCTCCATGGCTTCAGAGCTCCATAGCACCATAGCTCCATACCTCCAGAGCTCCAGGGCTCCATAGCTCCATACCTCCAGAGCTCCATACCTCCAGAGCTCCATACCTCCAGAGCTCCATAGCACCAGAGCTCCATAGCACCAGAGCTCCATGGCTTCAGAGCTCCATAGCACCATAGCTCCATACCTCCAGAGCTCCAGGGCTCCATAGCTCCATACCTCCAGAGCTCCATACCTCCAGAGCTCCATACCTCCAGAGCTCCATAGCACCAGAGCTCCATGGCTTCAGAGCTCCATAGCACCATAGCTCCATACCTCCAGAGCTCCAGGGCTCCATAGCTCCATACCTCCAGAGCTCCATACCTCCAGAGCTCCATACCTCCAGAGCTCCAGAGCTCCATAGCACCAGAGCTCCATACTTCCAGAGCTCCATAGCTCCATAGCTCCATAGCACCAGAGCTCCATAGCTCCATAGCACCAGAGCTCCATGGCTTCAGAGCTCCATAGCACCATAGCTCCATACCTCCAGAGCTCCAGGGCTCCATAGCTCCATACCTCCAGAGCTCCATACCTCCAGAGCTCCATACCTCCAGAGCTCCATAGCACCAGAGCTCCATAGCTCCATAGCACCAGAGCTCCATAGCACCAGAGCTCCATAGCTCCATAGCACCAGAGCTCCATAGCTCCATAGCACCAGAGCTCCATACTTCCAGAGCTCCATAGCTCCATAGCTCCATAGCACCAGAGCTCCATAGCTCCATAGCACCAGAGCTCCATAGCTCCATAGCACCAGAGCTCCATACTTCCATAGCTCCATAGCTCCATACCTCCAGAGCTCCATAGCTCCATAGCTCCATACCTCCAGAGCTCCATAGCTCCAGAGCTCCATAGCTCCATAGCTCCATAGCACCAGAGCTCCATAGCTCCATAGCACCAGAGCTCCATACTTCCATAGCTCCAGGGCTCCATAGCTCCAGGGCTCCATACCTCCAGAGCTCCATAGCTCCATACTTCCAGAGCTCCATAGCTCCATACTTCCATAGCTCCATACTTCCATACCTCCATAGCTCCATACTTCCATAGCACCAGAGCTCCATACTTCCATAGCACCAGAGCTCCATACCTCTAGAGCTCCAGAGCTCCAGCCTGGGTGGCTGGTGGCTCCATAGCTCCATACTTCCATAGCTCTAAGTCAGAGAGTTGGCGAAAATTGCACTAAGTGCGAAAGCCCATTCATTTACAACGGCGTGTCCACAAGGCGGCGACATTTCCCCGTTACCGGTGGCTGCGCGGCGGGTGAGTGACAGAGCTTATCCGAGCGGCTGGAACTCTGCGCCGGCGTGGTCGAGCGTGAGGCCTCGGCCCTTTGGCTGCCTGGTACCTAAAACACTTCCATTGATCCAGCCACGGAGGGTGCTGGCTGGTGGCTCCATACCTCCATAGCTCCATAGCACCAGAGCTCCATAGCTCCATAGCACCAGAGCTCCATAGCTCCATAGCACCAGAGCTCCATACTTCCATAGCTCCATAGCTCCATAGCTCCATAGCACCAGAGCTCCATAGTTCCATAGCACCAGAGCTCCATAGCTCCATAGCACCAGAGCTCCATACTTCCATAGCTCCATAGCTCCATACCTCCAGAGCTCCATAGCTCCATAGCTCCATACCTCCAGAGCTCCATAGCTCCAGAGCTCCATAGCTCCATAGCACCAGAGCTCCATAGCTCCATAGCACCAGAGCTCCATACTTCCATAGCTCCAGGGCTCCATAGCTCCAGGGCTCCATAGCTCCATACCTCCAGAGCTCCATAGCTCCATACTTCCAGAGCTCCATAGCTCCATAGCACCAGAGCTCCATAGCTCCATAGCACCAGAGCTCCATAGCTCCATAGCACCAGAGCTCCATAGCTCCATAGCACCATAGCTCCATAGCTCCATAGCTCCAGGGCTCCATAGCTCCATAGCTCCAGGGCTCCATAGCTCCATAGCTCCAGGGCTCCATAGCTCCATAGCTCCATACCTCCAGAGCTCCATACCTCCAGAGCTCCATACCTCCATAGCACCAGAGCTCCATAGCTCCAGGGCTCCAGGGCTCCAGGGCTCCATAGCTCCATACCTCCAGAGCTCCATAGTTCCATACTTCCAGAGCTCCATAGCTCCATAGCTCCATACTTCCATAGCTCCATAGCTCCATACTTCCATAGCACCTGAGCTCCATACCTCCAGAGCTCCATAGCTCCAGCCTGGGTGGCTGGTGGCTCCATAGCTCCATACTTCCATAGCTCTAAGTCAGAGAGTTGGCGAAAATTGCACTAAGTGCGAAAGCCCATTCATTTACAACGGCGTGTCCGCCAGGCGGCGACATTTCCCCGTTACCGGTGGCTGCGCGGCGGGTGAGTGACAGAGCTTATCCGAGCGGCTGGAACTCTGCGCCGGCGTGGTCGAGCGTGAGGCCTCGGCCCTTTGGCTGCCTGGTACCTAAAACACTTCCATTGATCCAGCCACGGAGGGTGCTGGCTGGTGGCTCCATACCTCCATAGCTCCATAGCACCAGAGCTCCATAGCTCCATAGCACCAGAGCTCCATGGCTTCAGAGCTCCATAGCACCATAGCTCCATACCTCCAGAGCTCCAGGGCTCCATAGCTCCATACCTCCAGAGCTCCATACCTCCAGAGCTCCATACCTCCAGAGCTCCATAGCACCAGAGCTCCATAGCACCAGAGCTCCATGGCTTCAGAGCTCCATAGCACCATAGCTCCATACCTCCAGAGCTCCAGGGCTCCATAGCTCCATACCTCCAGAGCTCCATACCTCCAGAGCTCCATACCTCCAGAGCTCCATAGCACCAGAGCTCCATGGCTTCAGAGCTCCATAGCACCATAGCTCCATACCTCCAGAGCTCCAGGGCTCCATAGCTCCATACCTCCAGAGCTCCATACCTCCAGAGCTCCATACCTCCAGAGCTCCAGAGCTCCATAGCACCAGAGCTCCATGGCTTCAGAGCTCCATAGCACCATAGCTCCATACCTCCAGAGCTCCAGGGCTCCATAGCTCCATACCTCCAGAGCTCCATACCTCCAGAGCTCCAGAGCTCCATAGCACCAGAGCTCCATGGCTTCAGAGCTCCATAGCACCATAGCTCCATACCTCCAGAGCTCCAGGGCTCCATAGCTCCATACCTCCAGAGCTCCATACCTCCAGAGCTCCATACCTCCAGAGCTCCATAGCTCCATAGCACCAGAGCTCCATAGCACCAGAGCTCCATAGCACCAGAGCTCCATAGCTCCATAGCACCAGAGCTCCATAGCTCCATAGCACCAGAGCTCCATAGCTCCATAGCACCAGAGCTCCATACTTCCAGAGCTCCATAGCTCCATAGCTCCATAGCACCAGAGCTCCATAGCTCCATAGCACCAGAGCTCCATGGCTTCAGAGCTCCATAGCACCATAGCTCCATACCTCCAGAGCTCCAGGGCTCCATAGCTCCATACCTCCAGAGCTCCATACCTCCAGAGCTCCATAGCACCAGAGCTCCATAGCTCCATAGCACCAGAGCTCCATAGCACCAGAGCTCCATAGCACCAGAGCTCCATAGCTCCATAGCACCAGAGCTCCATAGCTCCATAGCACCAGAGCTCCATACTTCCAGAGCTCCATAGCTCCATAGCTCCATAGCACCAGAGTTCCATAGCTCCATAGCACCAGAGCTCCATAGCTCCATAGCACCAGAGCTCCATACTTCCATAGCTCCATAGCTCCATACCTCCAGAGCTCCATAGCTCCATAGCTGCATACCTCCAGAGCTCCATAGCTCCAGAGCTCCATAGCTCCATAGCTCCATAGCACCAGAGCTCCATAGCTCCATAGCACCAGAGCTCCATACTTCCATAGCTCCAGGGCTCCATAGCTCCAGGGCTCCATACCTCCATAGCTCCATACTTCCAGAGCTCCATAGCTCCATACTTCCATAGCTCCATACTTCCATACCTCCATAGCTCCATACTTCCATAGCACCAGAGCTCCATACTTCCATAGCACCAGAGCTCCATACCTCCAGAGCTCCAGAGCTCCAGCCTGGGTGGCTGGTGGCTCCATAGCTCCATACTTCCATAGCTCTAAGTCAGAGAGTTGGCGAAAATTGCACTAAGTGCGAAAGCCCATTCATTTACAACGGCGTGTCCACAAGGCGGCGACATTTCCCCGTTACCGGTGGCTGCGCGGCGGGTGAGTGACAGAGCTTATCCGAGCGGCTGGAACTCTGCGCCGGCGTGGTCGAGCGTGAGGCCTCGGCCCTTTGGCTGCCTGGTACCTAAAACACTTCCATTGATCCAGCCACGGAGGGTGCTGGCTGGTGGCTCCATACCTCCATAGCTCCATAGCACCAGAGCTCCATAGCTCCATAGCACCAGAGCTCCATGGCTTCAGAGCTCCATAGCACCATAGCTCCATACCTCCAGAGCTCCAGGGCTCCATAGCTCCATACCTCCAGAGCTCCATACCTCCAGAGCTCCATACCTCCAGAGCTCCATAGCACCAGAGCTCCATAGCTCCATAGCACCAGAGCTCCATAGCACCAGAGCTCCATAGCTCCATAGCACCAGAGCTCCATAGCTCCATAGCACCAGAGCTCCATACTTCCAGAGCTCCATAGCTCCATAGCTCCATAGCACCAGAGCTCCATGGCTTCAGAGCTCCATAGCACCATAGCTCCATACCTCCAGAGCTCCAGGGCTCCATAGCTCCATACCTCCAGAGCTCCATACCTCCAGAGCTCCAGAGCTCCATAGCACCAGAGCTCCATGGCTTCAGAGCTCCATAGCACCATAGCTCCATACCTCCAGAGCTCCAGGGCTCCATAGCTCCATACCTCCAGAGCTCCATACCTCCAGAGCTCCATACCTCCAGAGCTCCATAGCTCCATAGCACCAGAGCTCCATAGCTCCATAGCACCAGAGCTCCATAGCACCAGAGCTCCATAGCACCAGAGCTCCATAGCTCCATAGCACCAGAGCTCCATAGCTCCATAGCACCAGAGCTCCATAGCTCCATAGCACCAGAGCTCCATACTTCCAGAGCTCCATAGCTCCATAGCTCCATAGCACCAGAGCTCCATAGCTCCATAGCACCAGAGCTCCATGGCTTCAGAGCTCCATAGCACCATAGCTCCATACCTCCAGAGCTCCAGGGCTCCATAGCTCCATACCTCCAGAGCTCCATACCTCCAGAGCTCCATACCTCCAGAGCTCCATAGCACCAGAGCTCCATAGCTCCATAGCACCAGAGCTCCATAGCACCAGAGCTCCATAGCACCAGAGCTCCATAGCTCCATAGCACCAGAGCTCCATAGCTCCATAGCACCAGAGCTCCATACTTCCAGAGCTCCATAGCTCCATAGCTCCATAGCACCAGAGCTCCATAGCTCCATAGCACCAGAGCTCCATAGCTCCATAGCACCAGAGCTCCATACTTCCATAGCTCCATAGCTCCATACCTCCAGAGCTCCATAGCTCCATAGCTCCATACCTCCAGAGCTCCATAGCTCCAGAGCTCCATAGCTCCATAGCTCCATAGCACCAGAGCTCCATAGCTCCATAGCACCAGAGCTCCATACTTCCATAGCTCCAGGGCTCCATAGCTCCAGGGCTCCATACCTCCAGAGCTCCATAGCTCCATACTTCCAGAGCTCCATAGCTCCATACTTCCATAGCTCCATACTTCCATAGCACCATAGCTCCATACTTCCATAGCACCTGAGCTCCATACCTCCAGAGCTCCAGAGCTCCAGCCTGGGTGGCTGGTGGCTCCATAGCTCCATACTTCCATAGCTCTAAGTCAGAGAGTTGGCGAAAATTGCACTAAGTGCGAAAGCCCATTCATTTACAACGGCGTGTCCGCCAGGCGGCGACATTTCCCCGTTACCGGTGGCTGCGCGGCGGGTGAGTGACAGAGCTTATCCGAGCGGCTGGAGCTCTGCGCCGGCGTGGTCGAGCGTGAGGCCTCGGCCCTTTGGCTGCCTGGTACCTAAAACACTTCCATTGATCCAGCCACGGAGGGTGCTGGCTGGTGGCTCCATACCTCCATAGCTCCATAGCACCAAAGCTCCAAAGCTCCATAGCACCAGAGCTCCATGGCTTCAGAGCTCCATAGCACCATAGCTCCATACCTCCAGAGCTCCAGGGCTCCATAGCTCCATACCTCCAGAACTCCATACCTCCAGAGCTCCATACCTCCAGAGCTCCATAGCACCAGAGCTCCATGGCTTCAGAGCTCCATAGCACCATAGCTCCATACCTCCAGAGCTCCAGGGCTCCATAGCTCCATACCTCCAGAGCTCCATACCTCCAGAGCTCCATACCTCCAGAGCTCCATAGCACCAGAGCTCCATGGCTTCAGAGCTCCATAGCACCATAGCTCCATACCTCCAGAGCTCCAGGGCTCCATAGCTCCATACCTCCAGAGCTCCATACCTCCAGAGCTCCATACCTCCAGAGCTCCAGAGCTCCATAGCACCAGAGCTCCATGGCTTCAGAGCTCCATAGCTCCATACCTCCAGAGCTCCAGGGCTCCATAGCTCCATACCTCCAGAGCTCCATACCTCCAGAGCTCCAGAGCTCCATAGCACCAGAGCTCCATGGCTTCAGAGCTCCATAGCACCATAGCTCCATACCTCCAGAGCTCCAGGGCTCCATAGCTCCATACCTCCAGAGCTCCATACCTCCAGAGCTCCATACCTCCAGAGCTCCATAGCTCCATAGCACCAGAGCTCCATAGCTCCATAGCACCAGAGCTCCATAGCACCAGAGCTCCATAGCACCAGAGCTCCATAGCTCCATAGCACCAGAGCTCCATAGCTCCATAGCACCAGAGCTCCATAGCTCCATAGCACCAGAGCTCCATACTTCCAGAGCTCCATAGCTCCATAGCTCCATAGCACCAGAGCTCCATAGCTCCATAGCACCAGAGCTCCATAGCTCCATAGCACCAGAGCTCCATACTTCCATAGCTCCATAGCTCCATACCTCCAGAGCTCCATAGCTCCATAGCTGCATACCTCCAGAGCTCCATAGCTCCAGAGCTCCATAGCTCCATAGCTCCATAGCACCAGAGCTCCATAGCTCCATAGCACCAGAGCTCCATACTTCCATAGCTCCAGGGCTCCATAGCTCCAGGGCTCCATACCTCCAGAGCTCCATAGCTCCATACTTCCAGAGCTCCATAGCTCCATACTTCCATAGCTCCATACTTCCATACCTCCATAGATCCATACTTCCATAGCACCAGAGCTCCATACTTCCATAGCACCAGAGCTCCATACCTCCAGAGCTCCAGAGCTCCAGCCTGGGTGGCTGGTGGCTCCATAGCACCAGAGCTCCATAGCTCCATAGCACCAGAGCTCCATGGCTTCAGAGCTCCATAGCACCATAGCTCCATACCTCCAGAGCTCCAGGGCTCCATAGCTCCATACCTCCAGAGCTCCATACCTCCAGAGCTCCATACCTCCAGAGCTCCATAGCACCAGAGCTCCATGGCTTCAGAGCTCCATAGCACCATAGCTCCATACCTCCAGAGCTCCAGGGCTCCATAGCTCCATACCTCCAGAGCTCCATACCTCCAGAGCTCCATACCTCCAGAGCTCCATAGCACCAGAGCTCCATGGCTTCAGAGCTCCATAGCACCATAGCTCCATACCTCCAGAGCTCCAGGGCTCCATAGCTCCATACCTCCAGAGCTCCATACCTCCAGAGCTCCATACCTCCAGAGCTCCATAGCACCAGAGCTCCATGGCTTCAGAGCTCCATAGCACTATAGCTCCATACCTCCAGAGCTCCAGGGCTCCATAGCTCCATACCTCCAGAGCTCCATACCTCCAGAGCTCCATACCTCCAGAGCTCCAGAGCTCCATAGCACCAGAGCTCCATGGCTTCAGAGCTCCATAGCACCATAGCTCCATACCTCCAGAGCTCCAGGGCTCCATAGCTCCATACCTCCAGAGCTCCATACCTCCAGAGCTCCAGAGCTCCATAGCACCAGAGCTCCATGGCTTCAGAGCTCCATAGCACCATAGCTCCATACCTCCAGAGCTCCAGGGCTCCATAGCTCCATACCTCCAGAGCTCCAGAGCTCCATAGCACCAGAGCTCCATGGCTTCAGAGCTCCATAGCACCATAGCTCCATACCTCCAGAGCTCCAGGGCTCCAAAGCTCCATACATCCAGAGCTCCATACCTCCAGAGCTCCATACCTCCAGAGCTCCATAGCTCCATAGCACCAGAGCTCCATAGCTCCATAGCACCAGAGCTCCATAGCACCAGAGCTCCATAGCTCCATAGCACCAGAGCTCCATAGCTCCATAGCACCAGAGCTCCATAGCTCCATAGCACCAGAGCTCCATACTTCCAGAGCTCCATAGCTCCATAGCTCCATAGCACCAGAGCTCCATAGCTCCATAGCACCAGAGCTCCATAGCTCCATAGCACCAGAGCTCCATACTTCCATAGCTCCATAGCTCCATACCTCCAGAGCTCCATAGCTCCATAGCTCCATACCTCCAGAGCTCCATAGCTCCAGAGCTCCATAGCTCCATAGCACCAGAGCTCCATAGCTCCATAGCACCAGAGCTCCATACTTCCATAGCTCCAGGGCTCCATAGCTCCAGGGCTCCATAGCTCCATACCTCCAGAGCTCCATAGCTCCATACTTCCAGAGCTCCATAGCTCCATAGCACCAGAGCTCCATAGCTCCATAGCACCAGAGCTCCATAGCTCCATAGCACCAGAGCTCCATAGCTCCATAGCACCAGAGCTCCATAGCTCCATAGCTCCAGGGCTCCATAGCTCCATAGCTCCAGGGCTCCATAGCTCCATAGCTCCAGGGCTCCATAGCTCCATAGCTCCATACCTCCAGAGCTCCATACCTCCAGAGCTCCATACCTCCATAGCACCAGAGCTCCATAGCTCCAGGGCTCCAGGGCTCCATAGCTCCATACCTCCAGAGCTCCATAGCTCCATACTTCCAGAGCTCCATAGCTCCATAGCTCCATACTTCCATAGCTCCATAGCTCCATACTTCCATAGCACCTGAGCTCCATACCTCCAGAGCTCCATAGCTCCAGCCTGGGTGGCTGGTGGCTCCATAGCTCCATACTTCCATAGCTCTAAGTCAGAGAGTTGGCGAAAATTGCACTAAGTGCGAAAGCCCATTCATTTACAACGGCGTGTCCGCCAGGCGGCGACATTTCCCCGTTACCGGTGGCTGCGCGGCGGGTGAGTGACAGAGCTTATCCGAGCGGCTGGAACTCTGCGCCGGCGTGGTCGAGCGTGAGGCCTCGGCCCTTTGGCTGCCTGGTACCTAAAACACTTCCATTGATCCAGCCACGGAGGGTGCTGGCTGGTGGCTCCATACCTCCAGAGCTCCATAGCACCAGAGCTCCATAGCTCCATAGCACCAGAGCTCCATGGCTTCAGAGCTCCATAGCACCATAGCTCCATACCTCCAGAGCTCCAGGGCTCCATAGCTCCATACCTCCAGAGCTCCATACCTCCAGAGCTCCATACCTCCAGAGCTCCATAGCACCAGAGCTCCATAGCACCAGAGCTCCATGGCTTCAGAGCTCCATAGCACCATAGCTCCATACCTCCAGAGCTCCAGGGCTCCATAGCTCCATACCTCCAGAGCTCCATACCTCCAGAGCTCCATACCTCCAGAGCTCCATAGCACCAGAGCTCCATGGCTTCAGAGCTCCATAGCACCATAGCTCCATACCTCCAGAGCTCCAGGGCTCCATAGCTCCATACCTCCAGAGCTCCATACCTCCAGAGCTCCATACCTCCAGAGCTCCAGAGCTCCATAGCACCAGAGCTCCATACTTCCAGAGCTCCATAGCTCCATAGCACCAGAGCTCCATAGCACCAGCACTCCATGGCTTCAGAGCTCCATAGCACCATAGCTCCATACCTCCAGAGCTCCAGGGCTCCATAGCTCCATACCTCCAGAGCTCCATACCTCCAGAGCTCCATACCTCCAGAGCTCCATAGCACCAGAGCTCCATAGCTCCATAGCACCAGAGCTCCATAGCACCAGAGCTCCATAGCTCCATAGCACCAGAGCTCCATAGCTCCATAGCACCAGAGCTCCATACTTCCAGAGCTCCATAGCTCCATAGCTCCATAGCACCAGAGCTCCATAGCTCCATAGCACCAGAGCTCCATAGCTCCATAGCACCAGAGCTCCATACTTCCATAGCTCCATAGCTCCATACCTCCAGAGCTCCATAGCTCCATAGCTCCATACCTCCAGAGCTCCATAGCTCCAGAGCTCCATAGCTCCATAGCTCCATAGCACCAGAGCTCCATAGCTCCATAGCACCAGAGCTCCATACTTCCATAGCTCCAGGGCTCCATAGCTCCAGGGCTCCATACCTCCAGAGCTCCATAGCTCCATACTTCCAGAGCTCCATAGCTCCATACTTCCATAGCTCCATACTTCCATACCTCCATAGCTCCATACTTCCATAGCACCAGAGCTCCATACTTCCATAGCACCAGAGCTCCATACCTCCAGAGCTCCAGAGCTCCAGCCTGGGTGGCTGGTGGCTCCATAGCTCCATACTTCCATAGCTCTAAGTCAGAGAGTTGGCGAAAATTGCACTAAGTGCGAAAGCCCATTCATTTACAACGGCGTGTCCACAAGGCGGCGACATTTCCCCGTTACCGGTGGCTGCGCGGCGGGTGAGTGACAGAGCTTATCCGAGCGGCTGGAACTCTGCGCCGGCGTGGTCGAGCGTGAGGCCTCGGCCCTTTGGCTGCCTGGTACCTAAAACACTTCCATTGATCCAGCCACGGAGGGTGCTGGCTGGTGGCTCCATACCTCCATAGCTCCATAGCACCAGAGCTCCATAGCTCCATAGCACCAGAGCTCCATAGCTCCATAGCACCAGAGCTCCATACTTCCAGAGCTCCATAGCTCCATAGCTCCATAGCACCAGAGCTCCATAGCTCCATAGCACCAGAGCTCCATAGCTCCATAGCACCAGAGCTCCATACTTCCATAGCTCCATAGCTCCATACCTCCAGAGCTCCATAGCTCCATAGCTCCATACCTCCAGAGCTCCATAGCTCCAGAGCTCCATAGCTCCATAGCACCAGAGCTCCATAGCTCCATAGCACCAGAGCTCCATACTTCCATAGCTCCAGGGCTCCATAGCTCCAGGGCTCCATAGCTCCATACCTCCAGAGCTCCATAGCTCCATACTTCCAGAGCTCCATAGCTCCATAGCACCAGAGCTCCATAGCTCCATAGCACCAGAGCTCCATAGCTCCATAGCACCAGAGCTCCATAGCTCCATAGCACCAGAGCTCCATAGCTCCATAGCTCCAGGGCTCCATAGCTCCATAGCTCCAGGGCTCCATAGCTCCATAGCTCCAGGGCTCCATAGCTCCATAGCTCCATACCTCCAGAGCTCCATACCTCCAGAGCTCCATACCTCCATAGCACCAGAGCTCCATAGCTCCAGGGCTCCAGGGCTCCATAGCTCCATACCTCCAGAGCTCCATAGCTCCATACTTCCAGAGCTCCATAGCTCCATAGCTCCATACTTCCATAGCTCCATAGCTCCATACTTCCATAGCACCTGAGCTCCATACCTCCAGAGCTCCATAGCTCCAGCCTGGGTGGCTGGTGGCTCCATAGCTCCATACTTCCATAGCTCTAAGTCAGAGAGTTGGCGAAAATTGCACTAAGTGCGAAAGCCCATTCATTTACAACGGCGTGTCCGCCAGGCGGCGACATTTCCCCGTTACCGGTGGCTGCGCGGCGGGTGAGTGACAGAGCTTATCCGAGCGGCTGGAACTCTGCGCCGGCGTGGTCGAGCGTGAGGCCTCGGCCCTTTGGCTGCCTGGTACCTAAAACACTTCCATTGATCCAGCCACGGAGGGTGCTGGCTGGTGGCTCCATACCTCCATAGCTCCATAGCACCAGAGCTCCATAGCTCCATAGCACCAGAGCTCCATGGCTTCAGAGCTCCATAGCACCATAGCTCCATACCTCCAGAGCTCCAGGGCTCCATAGCTCCATACCTCCAGAGCTCCATACCTCCAGAGCTCCATACCTCCAGAGCTCCATAGCACCAGAGCTCCATGGCTTCAGAGCTCCATAGCACCATAGCTCCATACCTCCAGAGCTCCAGGGCTCCATAGCTCCATACCTCCAGAGCTCCATACCTCCAGAGCTCCATACCTCCAGAGCTCCATAGCACCAGAGCTCCATGGCTTCAGAGCTCCATAGCACCATAGCTCCATACCTCCAGAGCTCCAGGGCTCCATAGCTCCATACCTCCAGAGCTCCATACCTCCAGAGCTCCAGAGCTCCATAGCACCAGAGCTCCATGGCTTCAGAGCTCCATAGCTCCATACCTCCAGAGCTCCAGGGCTCCATAGCTCCATACCTCCAGAGCTCCATACCTCCATACCTCCAGAGCTCCAGAGCTCCATAGCACCAGAGCTCCATGGCTTCAGAGCTCCATAGCACCATAGCTCCATACCTCCAGAGCTCCAGGGCTCCATAGCTCCATACCTCCAGAGCTCCATACCTCCAGAGCTCCATACCTCCAGAGCTCCATAGCTCCATAGCACCAGAGCTCCATAGCTCCATAGCACCAGAGCTCCATAGCACCAGAGCTCCATAGCACCAGAGCTCCATAGCTCCATAGCACCAGAGCTCCATAGCTCCATAGCACCAGAGCTCCATAGCTCCATAGCACCAGAGCTCCATACTTCCAGAGCTCCATAGCTCCATAGCTCCATAGCACCAGAGCTCCATAGCTCCATAGCACCAGAGCTCCATAGCTCCATAGCACCAGAGCTCCATACTTCCATAGCTCCATAGCTCCATACCTCCAGAGCTCCATAGCTCCATAGCTGCATACCTCCAGAGCTCCATAGCTCCAGAGCTCCATAGCTCCATAGCTCCATAGCACCAGAGCTCCATAGCTCCATAGCACCAGAGCTCCATACTTCCATAGCTCCAGGGCTCCATAGCTCCAGGGCTCCATACCTCCAGAGCTCCATAGCTCCATACTTCCAGAGCTCCATAGCTCCATACTTCCATAGCTCCATACTTCCATACCTCCATAGCTCCATACTTCCATAGCACCAGAGCTCCATACTTCCATAGCACCAGAGCTCCATACCTCCAGAGCTCCAGAGCTCCAGCCTGGGTGGCTGGTGGCTCCATAGCTCCATACTTCCATAGCTCTAAGTCAGAGAGTTGGCGAAAATTGCACTAAGTGCGAAAGCCCATTCATTTACAACGGCGTGTCCACAAGGCGGCGACATTTCCCCGTTACCGGTGGCTGCGCGGCGGGTGAGTGACAGAGCTTATCCGAGCGGCTGGAACTCTGCGCCGGCGTGGTCGAGCGTGAGGCCTCGGCCCTTTGGCTGCCTGGTACCTAAAACACTTCCATTGATCCAGCCACGGAGGGTGCTGGCTGGTGGCTCCATACCTCCATAGCTCCATAGCACCAGAGCTCCATAGCTCCATAGCACCAGAGCTCCATGGCTTCAGAGCTCCATAGCACCATAGCTCCATACCTCCAGAGCTCCAGGGCTCCATAGCTCCATACCTCCAGAGCTCCATACCTCCAGACCTCCATACCTCCAGAGCTCCATAGCACCAGAGCTCCATGGCTTCAGAGCTCCATAGCACCATAGCTCCATACCTCCAGAGCTCCAGGGCTCCATAGCTCCATACCTCCAGAGCTCCATACCTCCAGAGCTCCATACCTCCAGAGCTCCATAGCACCAGAGCTCCATGGCTTCAGAGCTCCATAGCACCATAGCTCCATACCTCCAGAGCTCCAGGGCTCCATAGCTCCATACCTCCAGAGCTCCATACCTCCAGAGCTCCATACCTCCAGAGCTCCATAGCACCAGAGCTCCATGGCTTCAGAGCTCCATAGCACCATAGCTCCATACCTCCAGAGCTCCAGGGCTCCATAGCTCCATACCTCCAGAGCTCCATACCTCCAGAGCTCCATACCTCCAGAGCTCCAGAGCTCCATAGCACCAGAGCTCCATGGCTTCAGAGCTCCATAGCACCATAGCTCCATACCTCCAGAGCTCCAGGGCTCCATAGCTCCATACCTCCAGAGCTCCATACCTCCAGAGCTCCAGAGCTCCATAGCACCAGAGCTCCATGGCTTCAGAGCTCCATAGCACCATAGCTCCATACCTCCAGAGCTCCAGGGCTCCATAGCTCCATACCTCCAGAGCTCCATACCTCCAGAGCTCCATACCTCCAGAGCTCCATAGCACCAGAGCTCCATAGCTCCATAGCACCAGAGCTCCATAGCACCAGAGCTCCATAGCTCCATAGCACCAGAGCTCCATAGCTCCATAGCACCAGAGCTCCATACTTCCAGAGCTCCATAGCTCCATAGCTCCATAGCACCAGAGCTCCATAGCTCCATAGCACCAGAGCTCCATAGCTCCATAGCACCAGAGCTCCATACTTCCATAGCTCCATAGCTCCATACCTCCAGAGCTCCATAGCTCCATAGCTCCATACCTCCAGAGCTCCATAGCTCCAGAGCTCCATAGCTCCATAGCTCCATAGCACCAGAGCTCCATAGCTCCATAGCACCAGAGCTCCATACTTCCATAGCTCCAGGGCTCCATAGCTCCAGGGCTCCATACCTCCAGAGCTCCATAGCTCCATACTTCCAGAGCTCCATAGCTCCATACTTCCATAGCTCCATACTTCCATACCTCCATAGCTCCATACTTCCATAGCACCAGAGCTCCATACTTCCATAGCACCAGAGCTCCATACCTCCAGAGCTCCAGAGCTCCAGCCTGGGTGGCTGGTGGCTCCATAGCTCCATACTTCCATAGCTCTAAGTCAGAGAGTTGGCGAAAATTGCACTAAGTGCGAAAGCCCATTCATTTACAACGGCGTGTCCACAAGGCGGCGACATTTCCCCGTTACCGGTGGCTGCGCGGCGGGTGAGTGACAGAGCTTATCCGAGCGGCTGGAACTCTGCGCCGGCGTGGTCGAGCGTGAGGCCTCGGCCCTTTGGCTGCCTGGTACCTAAAACACTTCCATTGATCCAGCCACGGAGGGTGCTGGCTGGTGGCTCCATACCTCCATAGCTCCATAGCACCAGAGCTCCATAGCTCCATAGCACCAGAGCTCCATAGCTCCATAGCACCAGAGCTCCATACTTCCAGAGCTCCATAGCTCCATAGCTCCATAGCACCAGAGCTCCATAGCTCCATAGCACCAGAGCTCCATAGCTCCATAGCACCAGAGCTCCATACTTCCATAGCTCCATAGCTCCATACCTCCAGAGCTCCATAGCTCCATAGCTCCATACCTCCAGAGCTCCATAGCTCCAGAGCTCCATAGCTCCATAGCACCAGAGCTCCATAGCTCCATAGCACCAGAGCTCCATACTTCCATAGCTCCAGGGCTCCATAGCTCCAGGGCTCCATAGCTCCATACCTCCAGAGCTCCATAGCTCCATACTTCCAGAGCTCCATAGCTCCATAGCACCAGAGCTCCATAGCTCCATAGCACCAGAGCTCCATAGCTCCATAGCACCAGAGCTCCATAGCTCCATAGCACCAGAGCTCCATAGCTCCATAGCTCCAGGGCTCCATAGCTCCATAGCTCCAGGGCTCCATAGCTCCATAGCTCCAGGGCTCCATAGCTCCATAGCTCCATACCTCCAGAGCTCCATACCTCCAGAGCTCCATACCTCCATAGCACCAGAGCTCCATAGCTCCAGGGCTCCAGGGCTCCATAGCTCCATACCTCCAGAGCTCCATAGCTCCATACTTCCAGAGCTCCATAGCTCCATAGCTCCATACTTCCATAGCTCCATAGCTCCATACTTCCATAGCACCTGAGCTCCATACCTCCAGAGCTCCATAGCTCCAGCCTGGGTGGCTGGTGGCTCCATAGCTCCATACTTCCATAGCTCTAAGTCAGAGAGTTGGCGAAAATTGCACTAAGTGCGAAAGCCCATTCATTTACAACGGCGTGTCCGCCAGGCGGCGACATTTCCCCGTTACCGGTGGCTGCGCGGCGGGTGAGTGACAGAGCTTATCCGAGCGGCTGGAACTCTGCGCCGGCGTGGTCGAGCGTGAGGCCTCGGCCCTTTGGCTGCCTGGTACCTAAAACACTTCCATTGATCCAGCCACGGAGGGTGCTGGCTGGTGGCTCCATACCTCCATAGCTCCATAGCACCAGAGCTCCATAGCTCCATAGCACCAGAGCTCCATGGCTTCAGAGCTCCATAGCACCATAGCTCCATACCTCCAGAGCTCCAGGGCTCCATAGCTCCATACCTCCAGAGCTCCATACCTCCAGAGCTCCATACCTCCAGAGCTCCATAGCACCAGAGCTCCATGGCTTCAGAGCTCCATAGCACCATAGCTCCATACCTCCAGAGCTCCAGGGCTCCATAGCTCCATACCTCCAGAGCTCCATACCTCCAGAGCGCCATACCTCCAGAGCTCCATAGCACCAGAGCTCCATGGCTTCAGAGCTCCATAGCACCATAGCTCCATACCTCCAGAGCTCCAGGGCTCCATAGCTCCATACCTCCAGAGCTCCATACCTCCAGAGCTCCAGAGCTCCATAGCACCAGAGCTCCATGGCTTCAGAGCTCCATAGCTCCATACCTCCAGAGCTCCAGGGCTCCATAGCTCCATACCTCCAGAGCTCCATACCTCCATACCTCCAGAGCTCCAGAGCTCCATAGCACCAGAGCTCCATGGCTTCAGAGCTCCATAGCACCATAGCTCCATACCTCCAGAGCTCCAGGGCTCCATAGCTCCATACCTCCAGAGCTCCATACCTCCAGAGCTCCATACCTCCAGAGCTCCATAGCTCCATAGCACCAGAGCTCCATAGCTCCATAGCACCAGAGCTCCATAGCACCAGAGCTCCATAGCACCAGAGCTCCATAGCTCCATAGCACCAGAGCTCCATAGCTCCATAGCACCAGAGCTCCATAGCTCCATAGCACCAGAGCTCCATACTTCCAGAGCTCCATAGCTCCATAGCTCCATAGCACCAGAGCTCCATAGCTCCATAGCACCAGAGCTCCATAGCTCCATAGCACCAGAGCTCCATACTTCCATAGCTCCATAGCTCCATACCTCCAGAGCTCCATAGCTCCATAGCTGCATACCTCCAGAGCTCCATAGCTCCAGAGCTCCATAGCTCCATAGCTCCATAGCACCAGAGCTCCATAGCTCCATAGCACCAGAGCTCCATACTTCCATAGCTCCAGGGCTCCATAGCTCCAGGGCTCCATACCTCCAGAGCTCCATAGCTCCATACTTCCAGAGCTCCATAGCTCCATACTTCCATAGCTCCATACTTCCATACCTCCATAGCTCCATACTTCCATAGCACCAGAGCTCCATACTTCCATAGCACCAGAGCTCCATACCTCCAGAGCTCCAGAGCTCCAGCCTGGGTGGCTGGTGGCTCCATAGCTCCATACTTCCATAGCTCTAAGTCAGAGAGTTGGCGAAAATTGCACTAAGTGCGAAAGCCCATTCATTTACAACGGCGTGTCCACAAGGCGGCGACATTTCCCCGTTACCGGTGGCTGCGCGGCGGGTGAGTGACAGAGCTTATCCGAGCGGCTGGAACTCTGCGCCGGCGTGGTCGAGCGTGAGGCCTCGGCCCTTTGGCTGCCTGGTACCTAAAACACTTCCATTGATCCAGCCACGGAGGGTGCTGGCTGGTGGCTCCATACCTCCATAGCTCCATAGCACCAGAGCTCCATAGCTCCATAGCACCAGAGCTCCATGGCTTCAGAGCTCCATAGCACCATAGCTCCATACCTCCAGAGCTCCAGGGCTCCATAGCTCCATACCTCCAGAGCTCCATACCTCCAGACCTCCATACCTCCAGAGCTCCATAGCACCAGAGCTCCATGGCTTCAGAGCTCCATAGCACCATAGCTCCATACCTCCAGAGCTCCAGGGCTCCATAGCTCCATACCTCCAGAGCTCCATACCTCCAGAGCTCCATACCTCCAGAGCTCCATAGCACCAGAGCTCCATGGCTTCAGAGCTCCATAGCACCATAGCTCCATACCTCCAGAGCTCCAGGGCTCCATAGCTCCATACCTCCAGAGCTCCATACCTCCAGAGCTCCATACCTCCAGAGCTCCATAGCACCAGAGCTCCATGGCTTCAGAGCTCCATAGCACCATAGCTCCATACCTCCAGAGCTCCAGGGCTCCATAGCTCCATACCTCCAGAGCTCCATACCTCCAGAGCTCCATACCTCCAGAGCTCCAGAGCTCCATAGCACCAGAGCTCCATGGCTTCAGAGCTCCATAGCACCATAGCTCCATACCTCCAGAGCTCCAGGGCTCCATAGCTCCATACCTCCAGAGCTCCATACCTCCAGAGCTCCAGAGCTCCATAGCACCAGAGCTCCATGGCTTCAGAGCTCCATAGCACCATAGCTCCATACCTCCAGAGCTCCAGGGCTCCATAGCTCCATACCTCCAGAGCTCCATACCTCCAGAGCTCCAGAGCTCCATAGCACCAGAGCTCCATGGCTTCAGAGCTCCATAGCACCATAGCTCCATACCTCCAGAGCTCCAGGGCTCCAAAGCTCCATACCTCCAGAGCTCCATACCTCCAGAGCTCCATACCTCCAGAGCTCCATAGCTCCATAGCACCAGAGCTCCATAGCTCCATAGCACCAGAGCTCCATAGCACCAGAGCTCCATAGCTCCATAGCACCAGAGCTCCATAGCTCCATAGCACCAGAGCTCCATAGCTCCATAGCACCAGAGCTCCATACTTCCATAGCTCCATAGCTCCATAGCTCCATAGCACCAGAGCTCCATAGCTCCATAGCACCAGAGCTCCATAGCTCCATAGCACCAGAGCTCCATACTTCCATAGCTCCATAGCTCCATACCTCCAGAGCTCCATAGCTCCATAGCTCCATACCTCCAGAGCTCCATAGCTCCAGAGCTCCATAGCTCCATAGCACCAGAGCTCCATAGCTCCATAGCACCAGAGCTCCATACTTCCATAGCTCCAGGGCTCCATAGCTCCAGGGCTCCATAGCTCCATACCTCCAGAGCTCCATAGCTCCATACTTCCAGAGCTCCATAGCTCCATAGCACCAGAGCTCCATAGCTCCATAGCACCAGAGCTCCATAGCTCCATAGCACCAGAGCTCCATAGCTCCATAGCACCAGAGCTCCATAGCTCCATAGCTCCAGGGCTCCATAGCTCCATAGCTCCAGGGCTCCATAGCTCCATAGCTCCAGGGCTCCATAGCTCCATAGCTCCATACCTCCAGAGCTCCATACCTCCAGAGCTCCATACCTCCATAGCACCAGAGCTCCATAGCTCCAGGGCTCCAGGGCTCCATAGCTCCATACCTCCAGAGCTCCATAGCTCCATACTTCCAGAGCTCCATAGCTCCATAGCTCCATACTTCCATAGCTCCATAGCTCCATACTTCCATAGCACCTGAGCTCCATACCTCCAGAGCTCCATAGCTCCAGCCTGGGTGGCTGGTGGCTCCATAGCTCCATACTTCCATAGCTCTAAGTCAGAGAGTTGGCGAAAATTGCACTAAGTGCGAAAGCCCATTCATTTACAACGGCGTGTCCGCCAGGCGGCGACATTTCCCCGTTACCGGTGGCTGCGCGGCGGGTGAGTGACAGAGCTTATCCGAGCGGCTGGAACTCTGCGCCGGCGTGGTCGAGCGTGAGGCCTCGGCCCTTTGGCTGCCTGGTACCTAAAACACTTCCATTGATCCAGCCACGGAGGGTGCTGGCTGGTGGCTCCATACCTCCATAGCTCCATAGCACCAGAGCTCCATAGCTCCATAGCACCAGAGCTCCATGGCTTCAGAGCTCCATAGCACCATAGCTCCATACCTCCAGAGCTCCAGGGCTCCATAGCTCCATACCTCCAGAGCTCCATACCTCCAGAGCTCCATAGCACCAGAGCTCCATAGCACCAGAGCTCCATGGCTTCAGAGCTCCATAGCACCATAGCTCCATACCTCCAGAGCTCCAGGGCTCCATAGCTCCATACCTCCAGAGCTCCATACCTCCAGAGCTCCATACCTCCAGAGCTCCATAGCACCAGAGCTACATGGCTTCAGAGCTCCATAGCACCATAGCTCCATACCTCCAGAGCTCCAGGGCTCCATAGCTCCATACCTCCAGAGCTCCATACCTCCAGAGCTCCATACCTCCAGAGCTCCAGAGCTCCATAGCACCAGAGCTCCATGGCTTCAGAGCTCCATAGCACCATAGCTCCATACCTCCAGAGCTCCAGGGCTCCATAGCTCCATACCTCCAGAGCTCCATACCTCCAGAGCTCCAGAGCTCCATAGCACCAGAGCTCCATGGCTTCAGAGCTCCATAGCACCATAGCTCCATACCTCCAGAGCTCCAGGGCTCCATAGCTCCATACCTCCAGAGCTCCATACCTCCAGAGCTCCATACCTCCAGAGCTCCATAGCTCCATAGCACCAGAGCTCCATAGCACCAGAGCTCCATAGCACCAGAGCTCCATAGCTCCATAGCACCAGAGCTCCATAGCTCCATAGCACCAGAGCTCCATAGCTCCATAGCACCAGAGCTCCATACTTCCAGAGCTCCATAGCTCCATAGCTCCATAGCACCAGAGCTCCATAGCTCCATAGCACCAGAGCTCCATGGCTTCAGAGCTCCATAGCACCATAGCTCCATACCTCCAGAGCTCCAGGGCTCCATAGCTCCATACCTCCAGAGCTCCATACCTCCAGAGCTCCATAGCACCAGAGCTCCATAGCTCCATAGCACCAGAGCTCCATAGCACCAGAGCTCCATAGCACCAGAGCTCCATAGCTCCATAGCACCAGAGCTCCATAGCTCCATAGCACCAGAGCTCCATACTTCCAGAGCTCCATAGCTCCATAGCTCCATAGCACCAGAGCTCCATAGCTCCATAGCACCAGAGCTCCATAGCTCCATAGCACCAGAGCTCCATACTTCCATAGCTCCATAGCTCCATACCTCCAGAGCTCCATAGCTCCATAGCTGCATACCTCCAGAGCTCCATAGCTCCAGAGCTCCATAGCTCCATAGCTCCATAGCACCAGAGCTCCATAGCTCCATAGCACCAGAGCTCCATACTTCCATAGCTCCAGGGCTCCATAGCTCCAGGGCTCCATACCTCCAGAGCTCCATAGCTCCATACTTCCAGAGCTCCATAGCTCCATACTTCCATAGCTCCATACTTCCATACCTCCATAGCTCCATACTTCCATAGCACCAGAGCTCCATACTTCCATAGCACCAGAGCTCCATACCTCCAGAGCTCCAGAGCTCCAGCCTGGGTGGCTGGTGGCTCCATAGCTCCATACTTCCATAGCTCTAAGTCAGAGAGTTGGCGAAAATTGCACTAAGTGCGAAAGCCCATTCATTTACAACGGCGTGTCCACAAGGCGGCGACATTTCCCCGTTACCGGTGGCTGCGCGGCGGGTGAGTGACAGAGCTTATCCGAGCGGCTGGAACTCTGCGCCGGCGTGGTCGAGCGTGAGGCCTCGGCCCTTTGGCTGCCTGGTACCTAAAACACTTCCATTGATCCAGCCACGGAGGGTGCTGGCTGGTGGCTCCATACCTCCATAGCTCCATAGCACCAGAGCTCCATAGCTCCATAGCACCAGAGCTCCATGGCTTCAGAGCTCCATAGCACCATAGCTCCATACCTCCAGAGCTCCAGGGCTCCATAGCTCCATACCTCCAGAGCTCCATACCTCCAGAGCTCCATACCTCCAGAGCTCCATAGCACCAGAGCTCCATGGCTTCAGAGCTCCATAGCACCATAGCTCCATACCTCCAGAGCTCCAGGGCTCCATAGCTCCATACCTCCAGAGCTCCATACCTCCAGAGCTCCATACCTCCAGAGCTCCATAGCACCAGAGCTCCATGGCTTCAGAGCTCCATAGCACCATAGCTCCATACCTCCAGAGCTCCAGGGCTCCATAGCTCCATACCTCCAGAGCTCCATACCTCCAGAGCTCCATACCTCCAGAGCTCCATAGCACCAGAGCTCCATGGCTTCAGAGCTCCATAGCACCATAGCTCCATACCTCCAGAGCTCCAGGGCTCCATAGCTCCATACCTCCAGAGCTCCATACCTCCAGAGCTCCATACCTCCAGAGCTCCAGAGCTCCATAGCACCAGAGCTCCATGGCTTCAGAGCTCCATAGCACCATAGCTCCATACCTCCAGAGCTCCAGGGCTCCATAGCTCCATACCTCCAGAGCTCCATACCTCCAGAGCTCCAGAGCTCCATAGCACCAGAGCTCCATGGCTTCAGAGCTCCATAGCACCATAGCTCCATACCTCCAGAGCTCCAGGGCTCCATAGCTCCATACCTCCAGAGCTCCATAGCTCCATAGCTCCATACCTCCAGAGCTCCATAGCTCCAGAGCTCCATAGCTCCATAGCTCCATAGCACCAGAGCTCCATAGCTCCATAGCACCAGAGCTCCATACTTCCATAGCTCCAGGGCTCCATAGCTCCAGGGCTCCATACCTCCAGAGCTCCATAGCTCCATACTTCCAGAGCTCCATAGCTCCATACTTCCATAGCTCCATACTTCCATACCTCCATAGCTCCATACTTCCATAGCACCAGAGCTCCATACTTCCATAGCACCAGAGCTCCATACCTCCAGAGCTCCAGAGCTCCAGCCTGGGTGGCTGGTGGCTCCATAGCTCCATACTTCCATAGCTCTAAGTCAGAGAGTTGGCGAAAATTGCACTAAGTGCGAAAGCCCATTCATTTACAACGGCGTGTCCACAAGGCGGCGACATTTCCCCGTTACCGGTGGCTGCGCGGCGGGTGAGTGACAGAGCTTATCCGAGCGGCTGGAACTCTGCGCCGGCGTGGTCGAGCGTGAGGCCTCGGCCCTTTGGCTGCCTGGTACCTAAAACACTTCCATTGATCCAGCCACGGAGGGTGCTGGCTGGTGGCTCCATACCTCCATAGCTCCATAGCACCAGAGCTCCATAGCTCCATAGCACCAGAGCTCCATGGCTTCAGAGCTCCATAGCACCATAGCTCCATACCTCCAGAGCTCCAGGGCTCCATAACTCCATACCTCCAGAGCTCCATACCTCCAGAGCTCCATACCTCCAGAGCTCCATAGCACCAGAGCTCCATGGCTTCAGAGCTCCATAGCACCATAGCTCCATACCTCCAGAGCTCCAGGGCTCCATAGCTCCATACCTCCAGAGCTCCATACCTCCAGAGCTCCATACCTCCAGAGCTCCAGAGCTCCATAGCACCAGAGCTCCATGGCTTCAGAGCTCCATAGCACCATAGCTCCATACCTCCAGAGCTCCAGGGCTCCATAGCTCCATACCTCCAGAGCTCCATACCTCCAGAGCTCCAGAGCTCCATAGCACCAGAGCTCCATGGCTTCAGAGCTCCATAGCACCATAGCTCCATACCTCCAGAGCTCCAGGGCTCCATAGCTCCATACCTCCAGAGCTCCATACCTCCAGAGCTCCAGAGCTCCATAGCACCAGAGCTCCATGGCTTCAGAGCTCCATAGCACCATAGCTCCATACCTCCAGAGCTCCAGGGCTCCAAAGCTCCATACCTCCAGAGCTCCATACCTCCAGAGCTCCATACCTCCAGAGCTCCATAGCTCCATAGCACCAGAGCTCCATAGCTCCATAGCACCAGAGCTCCATAGCACCAGAGCTCCATAGCTCCATAGCACCAGAGCTCCATAGCTCCATAGCACCAGAGCTCCATAGCTCCATAGCACCAGAGCTCCATAGCTCCATAGCTCCATAGCACCAGAGCTCCATAGCTCCATAGCACCAGAGCTCCATAGCTCCATAGCACCAGAGCTCCATACTTCCATAGCTCCATAGCTCCATACCTCCAGAGCTCCATAGCTCCATAGCTCCATACCTCCAGAGCTCCATAGCTCCAGAGCTCCATAGCTCCATAGCACCAGAGCTCCATAGCTCCATAGCACCAGAGCTCCATACTTCCATAGCTCCAGGGCTCCATAGCTCCAGGGCTCCATAGCTCCATACCTCCAGAGCTCCATAGCTCCATACTTCCAGAGCTCCATAGCTCCATAGCACCAGAGCTCCATAGCTCCATAGCACCAGAGCTCCATAGCTCCATAGCACCAGAGCTCCATAGCTCCATAGCACCAGAGCTCCATAGCTCCATAGCTCCAGGGCTCCATAGCTCCATAGCTCCAGGGCTCCATAGCTCCATAGCTCCAGGGCTCCATAGCTCCATAGCTCCATACCTCCAGAGCTCCATACCTCCAGAGCTCCATACCTCCATAGCACCAGAGCTCCATAGCTCCAGGGCTCCAGGGCTCCATAGCTCCATACCTCCAGAGCTCCATAGCTCCATACTTCCAGAGCTCCATAGCTCCATAGCTCCATACTTCCATAGCTCCATAGCTCCATACTTCCATAGCACCTGAGCTCCATACCTCCAGAGCTCCATAGCTCCAGCCTGGGTGGCTGGTGGCTCCATAGCTCCATACTTCCATAGCTCTAAGTCAGAGAGTTGGCGAAAATTGCACTAAGTGCGAAAGCCCATTCATTTACAACGGCGTGTCCGCCAGGCGGCGACATTTCCCCGTTACCGGTGGCTGCGCGGCGGGTGAGTGACAGAGCTTATCCGAGCGGCTGGAACTCTGCGCCGGCGTGGTCGAGCGTGAGGCCTCGGCCCTTTGGCTGCCTGGTACCTAAAACACTTCCATTGATCCAGCCACGGAGGGTGCTGGCTGGTGGCTCCATACCTCCAGAGCTCCATAGCACCAGAGCTCCATAGCTCCATAGCACCAGAGCTCCATGGCTTCAGAGCTCCATAGCACCATAGCTCCATACCTCCAGAGCTCCAGGGCTCCATAGCTCCATACCTCCAGAGCTCCATACCTCCAGAGCTCCATACCTCCAGAGCTCCATAGCACCAGAGCTCCATAGCACCAGAGCTCCATGGCTTCAGAGCTCCATAGCACCATAGCTCCATACCTCCAGAGCTCCAGGGCTCCATAGCTCCATACCTCCAGAGCTCCATACCTCCAGAGCTCCATACCTCCAGAGCTCCATAGCACCAGAGCTCCATGGCTTCAGAGCTCCATAGCACCATAGCTCCATACCTCAAGAGCTCCAGGGCTCCATAGCTCCATACCTCCAGAGCTCCATACCTCCAGAGCTCCATACCTCCAGAGCTCCAGAGCTCCATAGCACCAGAGCTCCATACTTCCAGAGCTCCATAGCTCCATAGCTCCATAGCACCAGAGCTCCATAGCTCCATAGCACCAGAGCTCCATGGCTTCAGAGTTCCATAGCACCATAGCTCCATACCTCCAGAGCTCCAGGGCTCCATAGCTCCATACCTCCAGAGCTCCATACCTCCAGAGCTCCATACCTCCAGAGCTCCATAGCACCAGAGCTCCATAGCTCCATAGCACCAGAGCTCCATAGCACCAGAGCTCCATAGCTCCATAGCACCAGAGCTCCATAGCTCCATAGCACCAGAGCTCCATACTTCCAGAGCTCCATAGCTCCATAGCTCCATAGCACCAGAGCTCCATAGCTCCATAGCACCAGAGCTCCATAGCTCCATAGCACCAGAGCTCCATACTTCCATAGCTCCATAGCTCCATACCTCCAGAGCTCCATAGCTCCATAGCTCCATACCTCCAGAGCTCCATAGCTCCAGAGCTCCATAGCTCCATAGCTCCATAGCACCAGAGCTCCATAGCTCCATAGCACCAGAGCTCCATACTTCCATAGCTCCAGGGCTCCATAGCTCCAGGGCTCCATACCTCCAGAGCTCCATAGCTCCATACTTCCAGAGCTCCATAGCTCCATACTTCCATAGCTCCATACTTCCATACCTCCATAGCTCCATACTTCCATAGCACCAGAGCTCCATACTTCCATAGCACCAGAGCTCCATACCTCCAGAGCTCCAGAGCTCCAGCCTGGGTGGCTGGTGGCTCCATAGCTCCATACTTCCATAGCTCTAAGTCAGAGAGTTGGCGAAAATTGCACTAAGTGCGAAAGCCCATTCATTTACAACGGCGTGTCCGCCAGGCGGCGACATTTCCCCGTTACCGGTGGCTGCGCGGCGGGTGAGTGACAGAGCTTATCCGAGCGGCTGGAACTCTGCGCCGGCGTGGTCGAGCGTGAGGCCTCGGCCCTTTGGCTGCCTGGTACCTAAAACACTTCCATTGATCCAGCCACGGAGGGTGCTGGCTGGTGGCTCCATACCTCCATAGCTCCATAGCACCAGAGCTCCATAGCTCCATAGCACCAGAGCTCCATGGCTTCAGAGCTCCATAGCACCATAGCTCCATACCTCCAGAGCTCCAGGGCTCCATAGCTCCATACCTCCAGAGCTCCATACCTCCAGAGCTCCATACCTCCAGAGCTCCATAGCACCAGAGCTCCATGGCTTCAGAGCTCCATAGCACCATAGCTCCATACCTCCAGAGCTCCAGGGCTCCATAGCTCCATACCTCCAGAGCTCCATACCTCCAGAGCTCCATACCTCCAGAGCTCCAGAGCTCCATAGCACCAGAGCTCCATGGCTTCAGAGCTCCATAGCACCATAGCTCCATACCTCCAGAGCTCCAGGGCTCCATAGCTCCATACCTCCAGAGCTCCATACCTCCAGAGCTCCAGAGCTCCATAGCACCAGAGCTCCATGGCTTCAGAGCTCCATAGCACCATAGCTCCATACCTCCAGAGCTCCAGGGCTCCATAGCTCCATACCTCCAGAGCTCCATACCTCCAGAGCTCCATACCTCCAGAGCTCCATAGCTCCATAGCACCAGAGCTCCATAGCTCCATAGCACCAGAGCTCCATAGCACCAGAGCTCCATAGCACCAGAGCTCCATAGCTCCATAGCACCAGAGCTCCATAGCTCCATAGCACCAGAGCTCCATAGCTCCATAGCACCAGAGCTCCATACTTCCAGAGCTCCATAGCTCCATAGCTCCATAGCACCAGAGCTCCATAGCTCCATAACACCAGAGCTCCATGGCTTCAGAGCTCCATAGCACCATAGCTCCATACCTCCAGAGCTCCAGGGCTCCATAGCTCCATACCTCCAGAGCTCCATACCTCCAGAGCTCCATACCTCCAGAGCTCCATAGCACCATAGCTCCATAGCTCCATAGCACCAGAGCTCCATAGCACCAGAGCTCCATAGCACCAGAGCTCCATAGCTCCATAGCACCAGAGCTCCATAGCTCCATAGCACCAGAGCTCCATACTTCCAGAGCTCCATAGCTCCATAGCTCCATAGCACCAGAGCTCCATAGCTCCATAGCACCAGAGCTCCATAGCTCCATAGCACCAGAGCTCCATACTTCCATAGCTCCATAGCTCCATACCTCCAGAGCTCCATAGCTCCATAGCTCCATACCTCCAGAGCTCCATAGCTCCAGAGCTCCATAGCTCCATAGCTCCATAGCACCAGAGCTCCATAGCTCCATAGCACCAGAGCTCCATACTTCCATAGCTCCAGGGCTCCATAGCTCCAGGGCTCCATACCTCCAGAGCTCCATAGCTCCATACTTCCAGAGCTCCATAGCTCCATACTTCCATAGCTCCATACTTCCATACCTCCATAGCTCCATACTTCCATAGCACCAGAGCTCCATACTTCCATAGCACCAGAGCTCCATACCTCCAGAGCTCCAGAGCTCCAGCCTGGGTGGCTGGTGGCTCCATAGCTCCATACTTCCATAGCTCTAAGTCAGAGAGTTGGCGAAAATTGCACTAAGTGCGAAAGCCCATTCATTTACAACGGCGTGTCCACAAGGCGGCGACATTTCCCCGTTACCGGTGGCTGCGCGGCGGGTGAGTGACAGAGCTTATCCGAGCGGCTGGAACTCTGCGCCGGCGTGGTCGAGCGTGAGGCCTCGGCCCTTTGGCTGCCTGGTACCTAAAACACTTCCATTGATCCAGCCACGGAGGGTGCTGGCTGGTGGCTCCATACCTCCAGAGCTCCATAGCACCAGAGCTCCATAGCTCCATAGCACCAGAGCTCCATGGCTTCAGAGCTCCATAGCACCATAGCTCCATACCTCCAGAGCTCCAGGGCTCCATAGCTCCATACCTCCAGAGCTCCATACCTCCAGAGCTCCATACCTCCAGAGCTCCATAGCACCAGAGCTCCATGGCTTCAGAGCTCCATAGCACCATAGCTCCATACCTCCAGAGCTCCAGGGCTCCATAGCTCCATACCTCCAGAGCTCCATACCTCCAGAGCTCCATACCTCCAGAGCTCCAGAGCTCCATAGCACCAGAGCTCCATGGCTTCAGAGCTCCATAGCACCATAGCTCCATACCTCCAGAGCTCCAGGGCTCCATAGCTCCATACCTCCAGAGCTCCATACCTCCAGAGCTCCAGAGCTCCATAGCACCAGAGCTCCATGGCTTCAGAGCTCCATAGCACCATAGCTCCATACCTCCAGAGCTCCAGGGCTCCATAGCTCCATACCTCCAGAGCTCCATACCTCCAGAGCTCCAGAGCTCCATAGCACCAGAGCTCCATGGCTTCAGAGCTCCATAGCACCATAGCTCAATATCCTCCAGAGCTCCAGGGCTCCAAAGCTCCATACCTCCAGAGCTCCATACCTCCAGAGCTCCATACCTCCAGAGCTCCATAGCTCCATAGCACCAGAGCTCCATAGCTCCATAGCACCAGAGCTCCATAGCACCAGAGCTCCATAGCACCAGAGCTCCATAGCTCCATAGCACCAGAGCTCCATAGCTCCATAGCACCAGAGCTCCATAGCTCCATAGCACCAGAGCTCCATACTTCCAGAGCTCCATAGCTCCATAGCTCCATAGCACCAGAGCTCCATAGCTCCATAGCACCAGAGCTCCATAGCTCCATAGCACCAGAGCTCCATACTTCCATAGCTCCATAGCTCCATACCTCCAGAGCTCCATAGCTCCATAGCTCCATACCTCCAGAGCTCCATAGCACCAGAGCTCCATGGCTTCAGAGCTCCATAGCACCATAGCTCCATACCTCCAGAGCTCCAGGGCTCCATAGCTCCATACCTCCAGAGCTCCATAGCTCCATAGCTCCATACCTCCAGAGCTCCATAGCTCCAGAGCTCCATAGCTCCATAGCTCCATAGCACCAGAGCTCCATAGCTCCATAGCACCAGAGCTCCATACTTCCATAGCTCCAGGGCTCCATAGCTCCAGGGCTCCATACCTCCAGAGCTCCATAGCTCCATACTTCCAGAGCTCCATAGCTCCATACTTCCATAGCTCCATACTTCCATACCTCCATAGCTCCATACTTCCATAGCACCAGAGCTCCATACTTCCATAGCACCAGAGCTCCATACCTCCAGAGCTCCAGAGCTCCAGCCTGGGTGGCTGGTGGCTCCATAGCTCCATACTTCCATAGCTCTAAGTCAGAGAGTTGGCGAAAATTGCACTAAGTGCGAAAGCCCATTCATTTACAACGGCGTGTCCACAAGGCGGCGACATTTCCCCGTTACCGGTGGCTGCGCGGCGGGTGAGTGACAGAGCTTATCCGAGCGGCTGGAACTCTGCGCCGGCGTGGTCGAGCGTGAGGCCTCGGCCCTTTGGCTGCCTGGTACCTAAAACACTTCCATTGATCCAGCCACGGAGGGTGCTGGCTGGTGGCTCCATACCTCCATAGCTCCATAGCACCAGAGCTCCATAGCTCCATAGCACCAGAGCTCCATGGCTTCAGAGCTCCATAGCACCATAGCTCCATACCTCCAGAGCTCCAGGGCTCCATAACTCCATACCTCCAGAGCTCCATACCTCCAGAGCTCCATACCTCCAGAGCTCCATAGCACCAGAGCTCCATGGCTTCAGAGCTCCATAGCACCATAGCTCCATACCTCCAGAGCTCCAGGGCTCCATAGCTCCATACCTCCAGAGCTCCATACCTCCAGAGCTCCATACCTCCAGAGCTCCAGAGCTCCATAGCACCAGAGCTCCATGGCTTCAGAGCTCCATAGCACCATAGCTCCATACCTCCAGAGCTCCAGGGCTCCATAGCTCCATACCTCCAGAGCTCCATACCTCCAGAGCTCCAGAGCTCCATAGCACCAGAGCTCCATGGCTTCAGAGCTCCATAGCACCATAGCTCCATACCTCCAGAGCTTCAGGGCTCCATAGCTCCATACCTCCAGAGCTCCATACCTCCAGAGCTCCAGAGCTCCATAGCACCAGAGCTCCATGGCTTCAGAGCTCCATAGCACCATAGCTCCATACCTCCAGAGCTCCAGGGCTCCAAAGCTCCATACCTCCAGAGCTCCATACCTCCAGAGCTCCATACCTCCAGAGCTCCATAGCTCCATAGCACCAGAGCTCCATAGCTCCATAGCACCAGAGCTCCATAGCACCAGAGCTCCATAGCACCAGAGCTCCATAGCTCCATAGCACCAGAGCTCCATAGCTCCATAGCACCAGAGCTCCATAGCTCCATAGCACCAGAGCTCCATACTTCCAGAGCTCCATAGCTCCATAGCTCCATAGCACCAGAGCTCCATAGCTCCATAGCACCAGAGCTCCATAGCTCCATAGCTCCATAGCACCAGAGCTCCATACTTCCATAGCTCCATAGCTCCATACCTCCAGAGCTCCATAGCTCCATAGCTCCATACCTCCAGAGCTCCATAGCTCCAGAGCTCCATAGCTCCATAGCACCAGAGCTCCATAGCTCCATAGCACCAGAGCTCCATACTTCCATAGCTCCAGGGCTCCAAAGCTCCAGGGCTCCATAGCTCCATACCTCCAGAGCTCCATAGCTCCATACTTCCAGAGCTCCATAGCTCCATAGCTCCAGGGCTCCATAGCTCCATAGCTCCAGGGCTCCATAGCTCCATAGCTCCAGGGCTCCATAGCTCCATAGCTCCATACCTCCAGAGCTCCATACCTCCAGAGCTCCATACCTCCATAGCACCAGAGCTCCATAGCTCCAGGGCTCCAGGGCTCCATAGCTCCATACCTCCAGAGCTCCATAGCTCCATACTTCCAGAGCTCCATAGCTCCATAGCTCCATACTTCCATAGCTCCATAGCTCCATACTTCCATAGCACCTGAGCTCCATACCTCCAGAGCTCCATAGCTCCAGCCTGGGTGGCTGGTGGCTCCATAGCTCCATACTTCCATAGCTCTAAGTCAGAGAGTTGGTGAAAATTGCACTAAGTGCGAAAGCCCATTCATTTACAACGGCGTGTCCGCCAGGCGGCGACATTTCCCCGTTACCGGTGGCTGCGCGGCGGGTGAGTGACAGAGCTTATCCGAGCGGCTGGAACTCTGCGCCGGCGTGGTCGAGCGTGAGGCCTCGGCCCTTTGGCTGCCTGGTACCTAAAACACTTCCATTGATCCAGCCACGGAGGGTGCTGGCTGGTGGCTCCATACCTCCATAGCTCCATAGCACCAGAGCTCCATAGCTCCATATTACCAGAGCTCCATGGCTTCAGAGCTCCATAGCACCATAGCTCCATACCTCCAGAGCTCCAGGGCTCCATAGCTCCATACCTCCAGAGCTCCATACCTCCAGAGCTCCATACCTCCAGAGCTCCATAGCACCAGAGCTCCATAGCACCAGAGCTCCATGGCTTCAGAGCTCCATAGCACCATAGCTCCATACCTCCAGAGCTCCAGGGCTCCATAGCTCCATACCTCCAGAGCTCCATACCTCCAGAGCTCCATACCTCCAGAGCTCCATAGCACCAGAGCTCCATGGCTTCAGAGCTCCATAGCACCATAGCTCCATACCTCCAGAGCTCCAGGGCTCCATAGCTCCATACCTCCAGAGCTCCATACCTCCAGAGCTCCATACCTCCAGAGCTCCAGAGCTCCATAGCACCAGAGCTCCATGGCTTCAGAGCTCCATAGCACCATAGTTCCATACCTCCAGAGCTCCAGGGCTCCATAGCTCCATACCTCCAGAGCTCCATACCTCCAGAGCTCCAGAGCTCCATAGCACCAGAGCTCCATGGCTTCAGAGCTCCATAGCACCATAGCTCCATACCTCCAGAGCTCCAGGGCTCCATAGCTCCATACCTCCAGAGCTCCATACCTCCAGAGCTCCATAGCACCAGAGCTCCATAGCTCCATAGCACCAGAGCTCCATAGCACCAGAGCTCCATAGCACCAGAGCTCCATAGCTCCATAGCACCAGAGCTCCATAGCTCCATAGCACCAGAGCTCCATACTTCCAGAGCTCCATAGCTCCATAGCTCCATAGCACCAGAGCTCCATAGCTCCATAGCACCAGAGCTCCATAGCTCCATAGCACCAGAGCTCCATACTTCCATAGCTCCATAGCTCCATACCTCCAGAGCTCCATAGCTCCATAGCTCCATACCTCCAGAGCTCCATAGCTCCAGAGCTCCATAGCTCCATAGCTCCATAGCTCCATAGCTCCATAGCACCAGAGCTCCATAGCTCCATAGCACCAGAGCTCCATACTTCCATAGCTCCAGGGCTCCATAGCTCCAGGGCTCCATACCTCCAGAGCTCCATAGCTCCATACTTCCAGAGCTCCATAGCTCCATACTTCCATAGCTCCATACTTCCATACCTCCATAGCTCCATACTTCCATAGCACCAGAGCTCCATACTTCCATAGCACCAGAGCTCCATACCTCCAGAGCTCCAGAGCTCCAGCCTGGGTGGCTGGTGGCTCCATAGCTCCATACTTCCATAGCTCTAAGTCAGAGAGTTGGCGAAAATTGCACTAAGTGCGAAAGCCCATTCATTTACAACGGCGTGTCCACAAGGCGGCGACATTTCCCCGTTACCGGTGGCTGCGCGGCGGGTGAGTGACAGAGCTTATCCGAGCGGCTGGAACTCTGCGCCGGCGTGGTCGAGCGTGAGGCCTCGGCCCTTTGGCTGCCTGGTACCTAAAACACTTCCATTGATCCAGCCACGGAGGGTGCTGGCTGGTGGCTCCATACCTCCATAGCTCCATAGCACCAGAGCTCCATAGCTCCATAGCACCAGAGCTCCATGGCTTCAGAGCTCCATAGCACCATAGCTCCATACCTCCAGAGCTCCAGGGCTCCATAGCTCCATACCTCCAGAGCTCCATACCTCCAGAGCTCCATACCTCCAGAGCTCCATAGCACCAGAGCTCCATGGCTTCAGAGCTCCATAGCACCATAGCTCCATACCTCCAGAGCTCCAGGGCTCCATAGCTCCATACCTCCAGAGCTCCATACCTCCAGAGCTCCATACCTCCAGAGCTCCATAGCACCAGAGCTCCATGGCTTCAGAGCTCCATAGCACCATAGCTCCATACCTCCAGAGCTCCAGGGCTCCATAGCTCCATACCTCCAGAGCTCCATACCTCCAGAGCTCCATACCTCCAGAGCTCCATAGCACCAGAGCTCCATGGCTTCAGAGCTCCATAGCACCATAGCTCCATACCTCCAGAGCTCCAGGGCTCCATAGCTCCATACCTCCAGAGCTCCATACCTCCAGAGCTCCATACCTCCAGAGCTCCAGAGCTCCATAGCACCAGAGCTCCATGGCTTCAGAGCTCCATAGCACCATAGCTCCATACCTCCAGAGCTCCAGGGCTCCATAGCTCCATACCTCCAGAGCTCCATACCTCCAGAGCTCCAGAGCTCCATAGCACCAGAGCTCCATGGCTTCAGAGCTCCATAGCACCATAGCTCCATACCTCCAGAGCTCCAGGGCTCCATAGCTCCATACCTCCAGAGCTCCATACCTCCAGAGCTCCAGAGCTCCATACCTCCATAGCTCCATAGCTCCATACTTCCATAGCTCCATAGCTCCAGAGCTCCATAGCTCCATACTTCCATAGCTCCATAGCTCCATACTTCCATAGCTCCATAGCTCCATAGCTCCAGGCACGGAGGGTGCTGGAGCTCCACACTTCCATAGGCACGGAGGGTGCTGGAGCTCCACACTTCCATAGGCACGGAGGGTGCTGGAGCTCCACACTTCCATAGGCACGGAGGGTGCTGGAGCTCCACACTTCCATAGGCACGGAGGGTGCTGGAGCTCCACACTTCCATAGGCAGGGAGGGTGCTGGAGCTCCACACTTCCATAGGCACGGAGGGTGCTGGAGCTCCACACTTCCATAGGCACGGAGGGTGCTGGAGCTCCACACTTCCATAGGCAGGGAGGGTGCTGGAGCTCCACACTTCCATAGGCAGGGAGGGTGCTGGAGCTCCACACTTCCATAGGCAGGGAGGGTGCTGGAGCTCCACACTTCCATAGGCAGGGAGGGTGCTGGAGCTCCACACTTCCATAGGCAGGGAGGGTGCTGGAGCTCCACACTTCCATAGGCAGGGAGGGTGCTGGAGCTCCACACTTCCATAGGCAGGGAGGGTGCTGGAGCTCCACACTTCCATAGGCAGGGAGGGTGCTGGAGCTCCACACTTCCATAGGCAGGGAGGGTGCTGGAGCTCCACACTTCCATAGGCAGGGAGGGTGCTGGAGCTCCACACTTCCATAGGCAGGGAGGGTGCTGGAGCTCCACACTTCCATAGGCAGGGAGGGTGCTGGAGCTCCACACTTCCATAGGCAGGGAGGGTGCTGGAGCTCCACACTTCCATAGGCACGGAGGGTGCTGGAGCTCCACACTTCCATAGGCAGGGAGGGTGCTGGAGCTCCACACTTCCATAGGCAGGGAGGGTGCTGGAGCTCCACACTTCCATAGGCACGGAGGGTGCTGGAGCTCCACACTTCCATAGCTCCAGGCACGGAGGGTGCTGGCACATCCACACTTCCAGCCACGGAGCATGCTGGCACTTCCACCTTGCTTGCTAAGTCGGCGTGATCTTGCCCAAAAAGTCCATCCCGAGCTCCAGCTGGAAGTGTAAAAAGAACCGGGCTGGATAAAAAAAAGAACCGGGCTGGATAAAAAAAGAAGCGGGCGACCCGTTAAAATTGCTTAGCCGAGGTCCTGGAAGCCTAACACGGCGTGATCTTGTGCAAAAAGCCGCTCCCGAGCTCCAGCTGGAAGTGTAAAAAGAACCGGGCTGGATAAAAAAAGAACCGGGCTGGATAAAAAAAAGAACCGGGCGGCCCGTTAAAATTGCTTAGCCGAGGTCCTGGAAGCCTAACACGGCGTGATCTTGTGCAAAAAGCCGCTCCCGAGCTCCAGCTGGAAGTGTAAAAAGAACCGGGCTGGATAAAAAAAAGAACCGGGCGGCCCGTTAAAATTGCTTAGCCGAGGTCCTGGAAGCCTAACACGGCGTGATCTTGTGCAAAAAGCCGCTCCCGAGCTCCAGCTGGAAGTGTAAAAAGAACCGGGCTGGATAAAAAAAAGAACCGGGCGGCCCGTTAAAATTGCTTAGCCGAGGTCCTGGAAGCCTAACACGGCGTGATCTTGTGCAAAAAGCCGCTCCCGAGCTCCAGCTGGAAGTGTAAAAAGAACCGGGCTGGATAAAAAAAAGAACCGGGCGGCCCGTTAAAATTGCTTAGCCGAGGTCCTGGAAGCCTAACCCGGCGTGATCTTGTGCAAATAGCCGCTGCCGAGCTCCAGCTGGAAGTGTGAAAAGAACCGGGCTGGATAAAAAAAAGAACCGGGCTGGATCAAAAAAGAACCGGGCGACCCGTTAAAATTGCTTAGCCGAGGTCCTGGAAGCCTAACACGGCGTGATCTTGTGCAAAAAGCCGCTCCCGAGCTCCAGCTGGAAGTGTAAAAAGAACCGGGCTGGATAAAAAAAGAACCGGGCTGGATAAAAAAAAGAACCGGGCGGCCCGTTAAAATTGCTTAGCCGAGGTCCTGGAAGCCTAACACGGCGTGATCTTGTGCAAAAAGCCGCTCCCGAGCTCCAGCTGGAAGTGTAAAAAGAACCGGGCTGGATAAAAAAAAGAACCGGGCGGCCCGTTAAAATTGCTTAGCCGAGGTCCTGGAAGCCTAACCCGGCGTGATCTTGTGCAAATAGCCGCTGCCGAGCTCCAGCTGGAAGTGTGAAAAGAACCGGGCTGGATAAAAAAAAGAACCGGGCTGGATCAAAAAAGAACCGGGCGACCCGTTAAAATTGCTTAGCCGAGGTCCTGGAAGCCTAACACGGCGTGATCTTGTGCAAAAAGCCGCTCCCGAGCTCCAGCTGGAAGTGTAAAAAGAACCGGGCTGGATAAAAAAAGAACCGGGCTGGATAAAAAAAAGAACCGGGCGGCCCGTTAAAATTGCTTAGCCGAGGTCCTGGAAGCCTAACACGGCGTGATCTTGTGCAAAAAGCCGCTCCCGAGCTCCAGCTGGAAGTGTAAAAAGAACCGGGCTGGATAAAAAAAAGAACCGGGCGGCCCGTTAAAATTGCTTAGCCGAGGTCCTGGAAGCCTAACCCGGCGTGATCTTGTGCAAATAGCCGCTGCCGAGCTCCAGCTGGAAGTGTGAAAAGAACCGGGCTGGATAAAAAAAAGAACCGGGCTGGATCAAAAAAGAACCGGGCGACCCGTTAAAATTGCTTAGCCGAGGTCCTGGAAGCCTAACACGGCGTGATCTTGTGCAAAAAGCCGCTCCGAGCTCCAGCTGGAAGTGTAAAAAGAACCGGGCTGGATAAAAAAAGAACCGGGCTGGATCAAAAAAAGAACCGGGCGACCCGTTAAAATTGCTTAGCCGAGGTCCTGGAAGCCTAACCCGGCGTGATCTTGTGCAAAAAGCCGCTCCCGAGCTCCAGCTGGAAGTGTAAAAAGAACCGGGCTGGATAAAAAAAAGAACCGGGCGGCCCGTTAAAATTGCTTAGCCGAGGTCCTGGAAGCCTAACCCGGCGTGATCTTGTGCAAAAAGCCGCTCCCGAGCTCCAGCTGGAAGTGTAAAAAGAACCGGGCTGGATAAAAAAAAAGAACCGGGCTGGATCAAAAAAGAACCGGGCGACCCGTTAAAATTGCTTAGCCGAGGTCCTGGAAGCCTAACCCGGCGTGATCTTGTGCAAATAGCCGCTGCCGAGCTCCAGCTGGAAGTGTGAAAAGAACCGGGCTGGATAAAAAAAAGAACCGGGCTGGATCAAAAAAGAACCGGGCGACCCGTTAAAATTGCTTAGCCGAGGTCCTGGAAGCCTAACACGGCGTGATCTTGTGCAAAAAGCCGCTCCCGAGCTCCAGCTGGAAGTGTAAAAAGAACCGGGCTGGATAAAAAAAGAACCGGGCTGGATCAAAAAAGAACCGGGCGACCCGTTAAAATTGCTTAGCCGAGGTCCTGGAAGCCTAACCCGGCGTGATCTTGTGCAAAAAGCCGCTCCCGAGCTCCAGCTGGAAGTGTAAAAAGAACCAGGCTGGATAAAAAAAAGAACCGGGCTGGATCAAAAAAGAACCGGGCGGCCCGTTAAAATTGCTTAGCCGAGGTCCTGGAAGCCTAACACGGCGTGATCTTGTGCAAAAAGCCGCTCCCGAGCTCCAGCTGGAAGTGTAAAAAGAACCGGGCTGGATAAAAAAAGAACCGGGCTGGATCAAAAAAGAACCGGGCGACCCGTTAAAATTGCTTAGCCGAGGTCCTGGAAGCCTAACACGGCGTGATCTTGCCCGAAAGTCGGCCTCTATACTTCCATTTTAGGTACCAGGCGCTCATAGTGTGTTGGTCCCACTAGTCAGTGTACTGGTCCCACTCGCTAGTGTACTGGTCCCCCTAGTCAGTGTACTCATCCAGTTACCCCCCGTTTTCCAAAACACAATCGGCACGTATAAGGGGGGGACTCCTGAGAGAGATGAGGTATATGCCAGCGCAACACCAATCCGCTCCGCGCTGGTTCCCATGTCGGCTACGGATGAATAAAACCAGCCTGTCCCCCCTGGAGCTCACGAGACACGGAATTTTTTCTAAGTGCCAACGGCTCTTCCGAGCAAACGTGTCCGCTCCGGCTGGTTCCCCCGTCGGCCTCGAATGACGAAAAATGCCGGTCTCCGCCCGGAGCTCATGACAAACGAAAAATTTTCTAAGTGCCAACGGCACTTGCGAGCGAATGTGTCCGCTCGGCGCTGGTTCCCGGGTCGAACCCGGAAGACGAAAAACGCCGGTCTCCGCCCGGAGCTCATGACAAACGAAAAATTTTCTAAGTGCCAACGGCACTTGCGAGCGAATGTGTCCGCTCGGCGCTGGTTCCCGGGTCGAACCCGGAAGACGAAAAACGCCGGTCCTCGCCCGGAGCTCATGACAAACGAAAAATTTTCTAAGTGCCAACGGCACTTGCGAGCGAATGTGTCCGCTCGGCGCTGGTTCCCGGGTCGAACCCGGAAGACGAAAAACGCCGGTCTCCGCCCGGAGCTCATGACAAACGAAAAATTTTCCAAGTGCCAACGGCACTTGCGAGCGAATGTGTCCGCTCGGCGCTGGTTCCCGGGTCGAACCCGGAAGACGAAAAACGCCGGTCCTCGCCCGGAGCTCATGACAAACGAAAAATTTTCTAAGTGCCAACGGCACTTGCGAGCGAATGTGTCCGCTCGGCGCTGGTTCCCGGGTCGGACCCGGAAGACGAAAAACGCCGGTCTCCGCCCGGAGCTCATGACAAACGAAAAATTTTCTAAGTGCCAACGGCACTTGCGAGCGAATGTGTCCGCTCGGCGCTGGTTCCCGGGTCGAACCCGGAAGACGAAAAACGCCGGTCCTCGCCCGGAGCTCATGACAAACGAAAAATTTTCTAAGTGCCAACGGCACTTGCGAGCGAATGTGTCCGCTCGGCGCTGGTTCCCGGGTCGGACCCGGAAGACGAAAAACGCCGGTCCTCGCCTGGAGGTCCCAGCAAAATCGGCGAAAAAACGACTAAGTGTCAACTTTCGAAAAAACGGCTAAGTGTCGACTTTCGAAAAAACGGCTAAGTGTCAACTTTCGAAAAAACGGCTAAGTGTCAACTTTCGAAAAAACGACTAAGTGTCGCCTCTCTGAAAAAACGGCAGAGTGCCCACGGCTCTGCGGGGCTTGTGAGTCCGCCCCGCGCCGGTTCGGCGGTCGGCCTCAAAAAGCGAAAAATCAGCCTCTCTCCCTGGAGCTCACCAAAAATTTGTCGAAATTTTTCTAAGTTCTCCTCGAGGTACCAGGGGGTGAGGTACCCGGGCTAAGATGCAGTACCTTTTTTGGTCTTCAGGTGCGCCAGAGTACAATGAAATGGTCCCAGTAGTCAGTGTACTCATCGACTTTCCCCCCGTTTTCCAAAGCACCTCGTTTACGAGTATGGAGGAGATGGTGCTGGTCTCCCCACGGCGTCGGACACGCCGTCCTCGACAGCACAAGGTCGGATAGAAGACCTGGAAAGCGCCGTGGCACGCGCTGGAGGTGGGCACTGTGGCGAAAAAACGACTAAGTGTCAACTTTCGAAAAAACGACTAAGTGTCAACTTTCGAAAAAACGGCTAAGTGTCAACTTTCGAAAAAACGACTAAGTGTCACCTCTCTGAAAAAATGGCAAAGTGTCGCCTCTCTGAAAATTTTCTAAGTGCCCACGGCTCTGCGGGCTCGTGCATCCGAGCCGCGCCGGTTCTGCAACCGGCCTAGAATGACGAAAAATAACGGTCTCCTCCTGGAGCTCACAGCCAATTGTGGCGAAAAAGTGGCAAAGTGCCCACGGCTCTGCGGGCTCGTGCATCCGACCCGCGCCGGTTCTGCAGCCGGCCTCGAATGATGAAAAATGACGGTCTCCTCCTGGAGCTCACAGCCAACTTGGCAAAAAGTTTCTAAGTGCCCACGGCCCTGCCGAGCTTTGGCGTCCGCCCAGCGCCGGTTCCGCAGTCGGCCTCGAATGACGAAAAATAACGGTCTCCTCCTGGAGCTCACAGCCAACTTGGCAAAAAGTTTCTAAGTGCCCACGGCCCTGCCGAGCTTTGGCGTCCGCCGAGCGCCGGTTCCGCAGTCGGCCTCGAATGACGAAAAATAACGGTCTCCTCCTGGAGCTCACAGCCAACTTGGCAAAAAGTTTCTAAGTGCCCACGGCCCTGCCGAGCTTTGGCGTCCGCCCAGCGCCGGTTCCGCAGTCGGCCTCGAATGACGAAAAATAACGGTCTCCTCCTGGAGCTCACAGCCAACTTGGCAAAAAGTTTCTAAGTGCCCACGGCCCTGCCGAGCTTTGGCGTCCGCCCAGCGCCGGTTCCGCAGTCGGCCTCGAATGACGAAAAATAACGGTCTCCTCCTGGAGCTCACAGCCAACTTGGCAAAAAGTTTCTAAGTGCCCACGGCCCTGCCGAGCTTTGGCGTCCGCCCAGCGCCGGTTCCGCAGTCGGCCTCGAATGACGAAAAATAACGGTCTCCTCCTGGAGCTCACAGCCAACTTGGCAAAAAGTTTCTAAGTGCCCACGGCCCTGCCGAGCTTTGGCGTCCGCCCAGCGCCGGTTCCGCAGTCGGCCTCGAATGACGAAAAATAACGGTCTCCTCCTGGAGCTCACAGCCAACTTGGCAAAAAGTTTCTAAGTGCCCACGGCCCTGCCGAGCTTTGGCGTCCGCCCAGCGCCGGTTCCGCAGTCGGCCTCGAATGACGAAAAATAACGGTCTCCTCCTGGAGCTCACAGCCAACTTGGCAAAAAGTTTCTAAGTGCCCACGGCCCTGCCGAGCTTTGGCGTCCGCCCAGCGCCGGTTCCGCAGTCGGCCTCGAATGACGAAAAATAACGGTCTCCTCCTGGAGCTCACAGCCAACTTGGCAAAAAGTTTCTAAGTGCCCACGGCCCTGCCGAGCTTTGGCGTCCGCCCAGCGCCGGTTCCGCAGTCGGCCTCGAATGACGAAAAATAACGGTCTCCTCCTGGAGCTCACAGCCAACTTGGCAAAAAGTTTCTAAGTGTCACATCTCTGAAAAAACGGCTAAGTGTCGACTTTCGAAAAAACGGCAAAGTGTCACATCTCTGAAAAAACGGCTAAGTGTCGACTTTCGAAAAAACGGCTAAGTGTCAACTTTCGAAAAAACGGCTAAGTGTCGCCTCTCTGAAAAAACGGCAAAGTGTCAACTTTCGAAAAAACGACAGAGTGTCGCCTCTCTGAAAAAACGACTAAGTGTCGACTCTGAGAAAATGGCAAAGTGCCCACGGCTCTGCGGGCTCGTGCATCCGACCCGCGCCGGTTCCCCAGCCGGCCTGAAATAAGGCAAAACCAGCCTCTCCGCCTGGAGCTCAGAGCCAACTTGGCGAATATTTTCTAAGTGCCCACGGCTCTGCGTGGCTACGGCGTCTGCCCAGCGCCGGTTCCTGGGTCGAACCCCGAGGACGAGGAATGCCGGTCTCCGCCTGGAGGTCCCAGCTTAATCGGCGAAAATTTTCTAAGTGCCCACGGCTCTGCCAGGCTCGTGCATCCGACCCGCGCCGGTTCCCCAGCCGGCCTGAAATAAGGCAAAACCAGCCTCTCCCCCTGGAGCTCAGAGCCAATTGTGGCGAAAAAACGACTAAGTGTCAACTTTCGAAAAAACGACTAAGTGTCAACTTTCCAAAAAAACGGCTAAGTGTCGACTTTCGAAAAAACGGCTAAGTGTCAACTTTCGAAAAAACGACTAAGTGTCGCCTCCGAAAAAACGACTAAGTGTCGCCTCTCTGAAAAAACGACTAAGTGCCCACGGCTCTGCGGGGCTTGTGAGTCCGCCCCGCGCCGGTTCGGCGGTCGGCCTCAAAAAGCGAAAAATCAGCCTCTCTCCCTGGAGCTCACCAAAAATTTGTCGAAATTTTTCTAAGTTCTCCTCGAGGTACCAGGGGGTGAGGTACCCGGGCTAAGATGCAGTACCTTTTTTGGTCTTCAGGTGCGCCAGAGTACAATGAAATGGTCCCAGTAGTCAGTGTACTCATCGACTTTCCCCCCGTTTTCCAAAGCACCTCGTTTACGAGTATGGAGGAGATGGTGCTGGTCTCCCCACGGCGTCGGACACGCCGTCCTCGACAGCACAAGGTTGGATAGAAGACCTGAAAAGCGCCGTGGCACGCGCTGGAGGTGTCACTGTGGCGAAAAAGTGACTAAGTGTCAACTTTCGAAAAAACGGCTAAGTGTCAACTTTCGAAAAAACGGCTAAGTGTCAACTTTCGAAAAAACGACAAAGTGTCACCTCTCTGAAAAAACGGCAAAGTGTCAACTTTTGAAAAAAACGACTAAGTGTCAACTTTCGAAAAAACGACTAAGTGTCACCTCTCTGAAAAAATGGCAAAGTGTCAACTGCGAATGTGGTGGTGCATGGAAGGAAGTGGAGGACGGCCGCCTCCTTAAACACAGGCCGAAGAGGAGCGTCAGGGCCGGCTCCTTAAACACGGACCGAGTGTCGCCCTTAACACAGACCAAGCGGAGGACGGCCGCCTCCCTAAATACAGGCCGAACCGGAGCGCGAGGGCCGCTCCTTAAACACGGACCGAGTGTCGCCCTTAACACAGACCAAGCGGAGGACGGCCGCCTCCCTAAATACAGGCCGAACCGGAGCGCGAGGGCCGCTCCTTAAACACGGACCGAGTGTCGCCCTTAACACAGACCAAGGGGAGGACGGCCGCCTCCTTAAACACAGGCCGGAGAGGAGCGTCAGGGCCAGGCTCCTTAAACACGGACCGAGTGTCGCCCTTAACACAGACCAAGCGGAGGACGGCCGCCTCCCTAAATACAGGCCGAACCGGAGCGCGAGGGCCAGGCTCCTTAAACACGGACCGAGTGTCGCCCTTAACACAGACCAAGGGGAGGACGGCCGCCTCCTTAAACACAGGCCGGAGAGGAGCGTCAGGGCCAGGCTCCTTAAACACGGACCGAGTGTCGCCCTTAACACAGACCAAGCGGAGGACGGCCGCCTCCCTAAATACAGGCCGAACCGGAGCGCGAGGGCCAGGCTCCTTAAACACGGACCGAGTGTCGCCCTTAACACAGACCAAGGGGAGGACGGCCGCCTCCTTAAACACAGGCCGAACCGGAGCGCGAGTGTTGCTCCTTAAACACGGACCGAGTGGAGGACGGCCGCCTCCTTAAACACAGGCCGAACAAAATGACACAAAGTGTCAACTGCGAATGTTGTCCATCCAAGGAAGGAGCGTGATGCCCGGCCGGCTCCTTAAACACAGGCCGAGAGTCGCCCCGGACGGTCCGCCTCGCGGCGCCCGTCTGCTCGGATAAAATGACACAAAGTGTCAACTGCGAATGTTGTCCATCCAAGGAAGGAGCGTGATGCCCGGCCGGCTCCTTAAACACAGGCCGAGAGTCGCCCCGGACGGTCCGCCTCGCGGCGCCCGCCCGCTCGGATAAAATGACACAAAGTGTCAACTACGAATGTTGTCCATCCAAGGAAGGAGCGTGATGCCCGGCCGGCTCCTTAAACACAGGCCGAGAGTCGCCCCGGACGGTCCGCCTCGCGGCGCCCGTCCGCTCGGATAAAATGACACAAAGTGTCAACTGCGAATGTTGTCCATCCAAGGAAGGAGCGTGATGCCCGGCCGGCTCCTTAAACACAGGCCGAGAGTCGCCCCGGACGGTCCGCCTCGCGGCGCCCGCCCGCTCGGATAAAATGACACAAAGTGTCAACTACGAATGTTGTCCATCCAAGGAAGGAGCGTGATGCCCGGCCGGCTCCTTAAACACAGGCCGAGAGTCGCCCCGGACGGTCCGCCTCGCGGCGCCCGTCCGCTCGGATAAAATGACACAAAGTGTCAACTGCGAATGTTGTCCATCCAAGGAAGGAGCGTGATGCCCGGCCGGCTCCTTAAACACAGGCCGAGAGTCGCCCCGGACGGTCCGCCTCGCGGCGCCCGCCCGCTCGGATAAAATGACACAAAGTGTCAACTATGAATGTTGTCCATCCAAGGAGGGAGCGTGAGGCCCGGCCGGCTCCGAAAACACAGGCCGAGAGTCGCCCCGGACGGTCCGCCTCGCGGCGCCCGTCTGCTCGGATAAAATGACACAAAGTGTCAACTGCGAATGTTGTCCATCCAAGGAAGGAGCGTGATGCCCGGCCGGCTCCTTAAACACAGGCCGAGAGTCGCCCCGGACGGTCCGCCTCGCGGCGCCCGCCCGCTCGGATAAAATGACACAAAGTGTCAACTACGAATGTTGTCCATCCAAGGAGGGAGCGTGAGGCCCGGCCGGCTCCGAAAACACAGGCCGAGAGTCGCCCCGGACGGTCCGCCTCGCGGCGCCCGTCTGCTCGGATAAAATGACACAAAGTGTCAACTGCGAATGTTGTCCATCCAAGGAAGGAGCGTGATGCCCGGCCGGCTCCTTAAACACAGGCCGAGAGTCGCCCCGGACGGTCCGCCTCGCGGCGCCCGCCCGCTCGGATAAAATGACACAAAGTGTCAACTACGAATGTTGTCCATCCAAGGAAGGAGCGTGATGCCCGGCTCCATAGCTCCATACCTCCAGAGCTCCATACCTCCAGAGCTCCATACCTCCAGAGCTCCATAGCACCAGAGCTCCATGGCTTCAGAGCTCCATAGCACCATAGCTCCATACCTCCAGAGCTCCAGGGCTCCATAGCTCCATACCTCCAGAGCTCCATACCTCCAGAGCTCCATACCTCCAGAGCTCCATAGCACCAGAGCTCCATGGCTTCAGAGCTCCATAGCACCATAGCTCCATACCTCCAGAGCTCCAGGGCTCCATAGCTCCATACCTCCAGAGCTCCATACCTCCAGAGCTCCATAGCACCAGAGCTCCATGGCTTCAGAGCTCCATAGCACCATAGCTCCATACCTCCAGAGCTCCAGGGCTCCATAGCTCCATACCTCCAGAGCTCCATACCTCCAGAGCTCCATACCTCCAGAGCTCCAGAGCTCCATAGCACCAGAGCTCCATGGCTTCAGAGCTCCATAGCACCATAGCTCCATACCTCCAGAGCTCCAGGGCTCCATAGCTCCATACCTCCAGAGCTCCATACCTCCAGAGCTCCAGAGCTCCATAGCACCAGAGCTCCATGGCTTCAGAGCTCCATAGCACCATAGCTCCATACCTCCAGAGCTCCAGGGCTCCATAGCTCCATACCTCCAGAGCTCCATACCTCCAGAGCTCCAGAGCTCCATAGCACCAGAGCTCCATGGCTTCAGAGCTCCATAGCACCATAGCTCCATACCTCCAGAGCTCCAGGGCTCCAAAGCTCCATACCTCCAGAGCTCCATACCTCCAGAGCTCCATACCTCCAGAGCTCCATAGCTCCATAGCACCAGAGCTCCATAGCTCCATAGCACCAGAGCTCCATAGCATCAGAGCTCCATAGCACCAGAGCTCCATAGCTCCATAGCACCAGAGCTCCATAGCTCCATAGCACCAGAGCTCCATAGCTCCATAGCACCAGAGCTCCATACTTCCAGAGCTCCATAGCTCCATAGCACCAGAGCTCCATAGCTCCATAGCACCAGAGCTCCATAGCTCCATAGCACCAGAGCTCCATACTTCCATAGCTCCATAGCTCCATACCTCCAGAGCTCCATAGCTCCATAGCTCCATACCTCCAGAGCTCCATAGCTCCATAGCTCCAGAGCTCCATAGCTCCATAGCACCAGAGCTCCATAGCTCCATAGCACCAGAGCTCCATACTTCCATAGCTCCAGGGCTCCATAGCTCCAGGGCTCCATAGCTCCATACCTCCAGAGCTCCATAGCTCCATACTTCCAGAGCTCCATAGCTCCATAGCACCAGAGCTCCATAGCTCCATAGCACCAGAGCTCCATAGCTCCATAGCACCAGAGCTCCATAGCTCCATAGCACCAGAGCTCCATAGCTCCATAGCTCCAGGGCTCCATAGCTCCATAGCTCCAGGGCTCCATAGCTCCATAGCTCCAGGGCTCCATAGCTCCATAGCTCCATACCTCCAGAGCTCCATACCTCCAGAGCTCCATACCTCCATAGCACCAGAGCTCCATAGCTCCAGGGCTCCAGGGCTCCATAGCTCCATACCTCCAGAGCTCCATAGCTCCATACTTCCATAGCTCCATAGCTCCATAGCTCCATTCTTCCATAGCTCCATAGCTCCATACTTCCATAGCACCTGAGCTCCATACCTCCAGAGCTCCATAGCTCCAGCCTGGGTGGCTGGTGGCTCCATAGCTCCATACTTCCATAGCTCTAAGTCAGAGAGTTGGCGAAAATTGCACTAAGTGCGAAAGCCCATTCATTTACAACGGCGTGTCCGCCAGGCGGCGACATTTCCCCGTTACCGGTGGCTGCGCGGCGGGTGAGTGACAGAGCTTATCCGAGCGGCTGGAACTCTGCGCCGGCGTGGTCGAGCGTGAGGCCTCGGCCCTTTGGCTGCCTGGTACCTAAAACACTTCCATTGATCCAGCCACGGAGGGTGCTGGCTGGTGGCTCCATACCTCCATAGCTCCATAGCACCAGAGCTCCATAGCTCCATAGCACCAGAGCTCCATGGCTTCAGAGCTCCATAGCACCATAGCTCCATACCTCCAGAGCTCCAGGGCTCCATAGCTCCATACCTCCAGAGCTCCATACCTCCAGAGCTCCATACCTCCAGAGCTCCATAGCACCAGAGCTCCATGGCTTCAGAGCTCCATAGCACCATAGCTCCATACCTCCAGAGCTCCAGGGCTCCATAGCTCCATACCTCCAGAGCTCCATACCTCCAGAGCTCCATACCTCCAGAGCTCCATAGCACCAGAGCTCCATGGCTTCAGAGCTCCATAGCACCATAGCTCCATACCTCCAGAGCTCCAGGGCTCCATAGCTCCATACCTCCAGAGCTCCATACCTCCAGAGCTCCATACCTCCAGAGCTCCAGAGCTCCATAGCACCAGAGCTCCATGGCTTCAGAGCTCCATAGCACCATAGCTCCATACCTCCAGAGCTCCAGGGCTCCATAGCTCCATACCTCCAGAGCTCCATACCTCCAGAGCTCCAGAGCTCCATAGCACCAGAGCTCCATGGCTTCAGAGCTCCATAGCACCATAGCTCCATACCTCCAGAGCTCCAGGGCTCCATAGCTCCATACCTCCAGAGCTCCATACCTCCAGAGCTCCATACCTCCAGAGCTCCATAGCTCCATAGCACCAGAGCTCCATAGCTCCATAGCACCAGAGCTCCATAGCACCAGAGCTCCATAGCACCAGAGCTCCATAGCTCCATAGCACCATAGCTCCATAGCTCCATAGCACCAGAGCTCCATAGCTCCATAGCACCAGAGCTCCATACTTCCAGAGCTCCATAGCTCCATAGCTCCATAGCACCAGAGCTCCATAGCTCCATAGCACCAGAGCTCCATGGCTTCAGAGCTCCATAGCACCATAGCTCCATACCTCCAGAGCTCCAGGGCTCCATAGCGCCATACCTCCAGAGCTCCATACCTCCAGAGCTCCATACCTCCAGAGCTCCATAGCACCAGAGCTCCATAGCTCCATAGCACCAGAGCTCCATAGCACCAGAGCTCCATAGCACCAGAGCTCCATAGCTCCATAGCACCAGAGCTCCATAGCTCCATAGCACCAGAGCTCCATACTTCCAGAGCTCCATAGCTCCATAGCTCCATAGCACCAGAGCTCCATAGCTCCATAGCACCAGAGCTCCATAGCTCCATAGCACCAGAGCTCCATACTTCCATAGCTCCATAGCTCCATACCTCCAGAGCTCCATAGCTCCATAGCTCCATACCTCCAGAGCTCCATAGCTCCAGAGCTCCATAGCTCCATAGCTCCATAGCACCAGAGCTCCATAGCTCCATAGCACCAGAGCTCCATACTTCCATAGCTCCAGGGCTCCATAGCTCCAGGGCTCCATACCTCCAGAGCTCCATAGCTCCATACTTCCAGAGCTCCATAGCTCCATACTTCCATAGCTCCATACTTCCATACCTCCATAGCTCCATACTTCCATAGCACCAGAGCTCCATACTTCCATAGCACCAGAGCTCCATACCTCCAGAGCTCCAGCCTGGGTGGCTGGTGGCTCCATAGCTCCATACTTCCATAGCTCTAAGTCAGAGAGTTGGCGAAAATTGCACTAAGTGCGAAAGCCCATTCATTTACAACGGCGTGTCCACAAGGCGGCGACATTTCCCCGTTACCGGTGGCTGCGCGGCGGGTGAGTGACAGAGCTTATCCGAGCGGCTGGAACTCTGCGCCGGCGTGGTCGAGCGTGAGGCCTCGGCCCTTTGGCTGCCTGGTACCTAAAACACTTCCATTGATCCAGCCACGGAGGGTGCTGGCTGGTGGCTCCATACCTCCATAGCTCCATAGCACCAGAGCTCCATAGCTCCATAGCATCAGAGCTCCATGGCTTCAGAGCTCCATAGCACCATAGCTCCATACCTCCAGAGCTCCAGGGCTCCATAGCTCCATACCTCCGAAGCTCCATACCTCCAGAGCTCCATACCTCCAGAGCTCCATAGCACCAGAGCTCCATGGCTTCAGAGCTCCATAGCACCATAGCTCCATACCTCCAGAGCTCCAGGGCTCCATAGCTCCATACCTCCAGAGCTCCATACCTCCAGAGCTCCATACCTCCAGAGCTCCATAGCACCAGAGCTCCATGGCTTCAGAGCTCCATAGCACCATAGCTCCATACCTCCAGAGCTCCAGGGCTCCATAGCTCCATACCTCCAGAGCTCCATACCTCCAGAGCTCCATACCTCCAGAGCTCCATAGCACCAGAGCTCCATGGCTTCAGAGCTCCATAGCACCATAGCTCCATACCTCCAGAGCTCCAGGGCTCCATAGCTCCATACCTCCAGAGCTCCATACCTCCAGAGCTCCATACCTCCAGAGCTCCAGAGCTCCATAGCACCAGAGCTCCATGGCTTCAGAGCTCCATAGCACCATAGCTCCATACCTCCAGAGCTCCAGGGCTCCATAGCTCCATACCTCCAGAGCTCCATACCTCCAGAGCTCCAGAGCTCCATAGCACCAGAGCTCCATGGCTTCAGAGCTCCATAGCACCATAGCTCCATACCTCCAGAGCTCCAGGGCTCCATAGCTCCATACCTCCAGAGCTCCATACCTCCAGAGCTCCAGAGCTCCATACCTCCATAGCTCCATAGCTCCATACTTCCATAGCTCCATAGCTCCAGAGCTCCATAGCTCCATACTTCCATAGCTCCATAGCTCCATACTTCCATAGCTCCATAGCTCCATAGCTCCAGGCACGGAGGGTGCTGGAGCTCCACACTTCCATAGGCACGGAGGGTGCTGGAGCTCCACACTTCCATAGGCACGGAGGGTGCTGGAGCTCCACACTTCCATAGGCACGGAGGGTGCTGGAGCTCCACACTTCCATAGGCAGGGAGGGTGCTGGAGCTCCACACTTCCATAGGCACGGAGGGTGCTGGAGCTCCACACTTCCATAGGCACGGAGGGTGCTGGAGCTCCACACTTCCATAGGCACGGAGGGTGCTGGAGCTCCACACTTCCATAGGCAGGGAGGGTGCTGGAGCTTCACACTTCCATAGGCAGGGAGGGTGCTGGAGCTCCACACTTCCATAGGCAGGGAGGGTGCTGGAGCTCCACACTTCCATAGGCAGGGAGGGTGCTGGAGCTCCACACTTCCATAGGCAGGGAGGGTGCTGGAGCTCCACACTTCCATAGGCAGGGAGGGTGCTGGAGCTCCACACTTCCATAGGCAGGGAGGGTGCTGGAGCTCCACACTTCCATAGGCAGGGAGGGTGCTGGAGCTCCACACTTCCATAGGCAGGGAGGGTGCTGGAGCTCCACACTTCCATAGGCAGGGAGGGTGCTGGAGCTCCACACTTCCATAGGCAGGGAGGGTGCTGGAGCTCCACACTTCCATAGGCAGGGAGGGTGCTGGAGCTCCACACTTCCATAGGCAGGGAGGGTGCTGGAGCTCCACACTTCCATAGGCACGGAGGGTGCTGGAGCTCCACACTTCCATAGGCAGGGAGGGTGCTGGAGCTCCACACTTCCATAGGCACGGAGGGTGCTGGAGCTCCACACTTCCATAGCTCCAGGCACGGAGGGTGCTGGCACATCCACACTTCCAGCCACGGAGCATGCTGGCACTTCCACCTTGCTTGCTAAGTCGGCGTGATCTTGCCCAAAAAGTCCATCCCGAGCTCCAGCTGGAAGTGTAAAAAGAACCGGGCTGGATAAAAAAAAGAACCGGGCTGGATAAAAAAAGAAGCGGGCGACCCGTTAAAATTGCTTAGCCGAGGTCCTGGAAGCCTAACACGGCGTGATCTTGTGCAAAAAGCCGCTCCCGAGCTCCAGCTGGAAGTGTAAAAAGAACCGGGCTGGATAAAAAAAGAACCGGGCTGGATAAAAAAAAGAACCGGGCGGCCCGTTAAAATTGCTTAGCCGAGGTCCTGGAAGCCTAACACGGCGTGATCTTGTGCAAAAAGCCGCTCCCGAGCTCCAGCTGGAAGTGTAAAAAGAACCGGGCTGGATAAAAAAAAGAACCGGGCGGCCCGTTAAAATTGCTTAGCCGAGGTCCTGGAAGCCTAACACGGCGTGATCTTGTGCAAAAAGCCGCTCCCGAGCTCCAGCTGGAAGTGTAAAAAGAACCGGGCTGGATAAAAAAAAGAACCGGGCGGCCCGTTAAAATTGCTTAGCCGAGGTCCTGGAAGCCTAACACGGCGTGATCTTGTGCAAAAAGCCGCTCCCGAGCTCCAGCTGGAAGTGTAAAAAGAACCGGGCTGGATAAAAAAAAGAACCGGGCGGCCCGTTAAAATTGCTTAGCCGAGGTCCTGGAAGCCTAACCCGGCGTGATCTTGTGCAAATAGCCGCTGCCGAGCTCCAGCTGGAAGTGTGAAAAGAACCGGGCTGGATAAAAAAAAGAACCGGGCTGGATCAAAAAAGAACCGGGCGACCCGTTAAAATTGCTTAGCCGAGGTCCTGGAAGCCTAACACGGCGTGATCTTGTGCAAAAAGCCGCTCCCGAGCTCCAGCTGGAAGTGTAAAAAGAACCGGGCTGGATAAAAAAAGAACCGGGCTGGATAAAAAAAAGAACCGGGCGGCCCGTTAAAATTGCTTAGCCGAGGTCCTGGAAGCCTAACACGGCGTGATCTTGTGCAAAAAGCCGCTCCCGAGCTCCAGCTGGAAGTGTAAAAAGAACCGGGCTGGATAAAAAAAAGAACCGGGCGGCCCGTTAAAATTGCTTAGCCGAGGTCCTGGAAGCCTAACCCGGCGTGATCTTGTGCAAATAGCCGCTGCCGAGCTCCAGCTGGAAGTGTGAAAAGAACCGGGCTGGATAAAAAAAAGAACCGGGCTGGATCAAAAAAGAACCGGGCGACCCGTTAAAATTGCTTAGCCGAGGTCCTGGAAGCCTAACACGGCGTGATCTTGTGCAAAAAGCCGCTCCCGAGCTCCAGCTGGAAGTGTAAAAAGAACCGGGCTGGATAAAAAAAGAACCGGGCTGGATCAAAAAAAGAACCGGGCGACCCGTTAAAATTGCTTAGCCGAGGTCCTGGAAGCCTAACCCGGCGTGATCTTGTGCAAAAAGCCGCTCCCGAGCTCCAGCTGGAAGTGTAAAAAGAACCGGGCTGGATAAAAAAAAGAACCGGGCGGCCCGTTAAAATTGCTTAGCCGAGGTCCTGGAAGCCTAACCCGGCGTGATCTTGTGCAAAAAGCCGCTCCCGAGCTCCAGCTGGAAGTGTAAAAAGAACCGGGCTGGATAAAAAAAAAGAACCGGGCTGGATCAAAAAAGAACCGGGCGACCCGTTAAAATTGCTTAGCCGAGGTCCTGGAAGCCTAACCCGGCGTGATCTTGTGCAAATAGCCGCTGCCGAGCTCCAGCTGGAAGTGTGAAAAGAACCGGGCTGGATAAAAAAAAGAACCGGGCTGGATCAAAAAAGAACCGGGCGACCCGTTAAAATTGCTTAGCCGAGGTCCTGGAAGCCTAACACGGCGTGATCTTGTGCAAAAAGCCGCTCCCGAGCTCCAGCTGGAAGTGTAAAAAGAACCGGGCTGGATAAAAAAAGAACCGGGCTGGATCAAAAAAGAACCGGGCGACCCGTTAAAATTGCTTAGCCGAGGTCCTGGAAGCCTAACCCGGCGTGATCTTGTGCAAAAAGCCGCTCCCGAGCTCCAGCTGGAAGTGTAAAAAGAACCAGGCTGGATAAAAAAAAGAACCGGGCTGGATCAAAAAAGAACCGGGCGGCCCGTTAAAATTGCTTAGCCGAGGTCCTGGAAGCCTAACACGGCGTGATCTTGTGCAAAAAGCCGCTCCCGAGCTCCAGCTGGAAGTGTAAAAAGAACCGGGCTGGATAAAAAAAGAACCGGGCTGGATCAAAAAAGAACCGGGCGACCCGTTAAAATTGCTTAGCCGAGGTCCTGGAAGCCTAACACGGCGTGATCTTGCCCGAAAGTCGGCCTCTATACTTCCATTTTAGGTACCAGGCGCTCATAGTGTGTTGGTCCCACTAGTCAGTGTACTGGTCCCACTCGCTAGTGTACTGGTCCCCCTAGTCAGTGTACTCATCCAGTTACCCCCCGTTTTCCAAAACACAATCGGCACGTATAAGGGGGGGACTCCTGAGAGAGATGAGGTATATGCCAGCGCAACACCAATCCGCTCCGCGCTGGTTCCCATGTCGGCTACGGATGAATAAAACCAGCCTGTCCCCCCTGGAGCTCACGAGACACGGAATTTTTTCTAAGTGCCAACGGCTCTTCCGAGCAAACGTGTCCGCTCCGGCTGGTTCCCCCGTCGGCCTCGAATGACGAAAAATGCCGGTCTCCGCCCGGAGCTCATGACAAACGAAAAATTTTCTAAGTGCCAACGGCACTTGCGAGCGAATGTGTCCGCTCGGCGCTGGTTCCCGGGTCGAACCCGGAAGACGAAAAACGCCGGTCTCCGCCCGGAGCTCATGACAAACGAAAAATTTTCTAAGTGCCAACGGCACTTGCGAGCGAATGTGTCCGCTCGGCGCTGGTTCCCGGGTCGAACCCGGAAGACGAAAAACGCCGGTCCTCGCCCGGAGCTCATGACAAACGAAAAATTTTCTAAGTGCCAACGGCACTTGCGAGCGAATGTGTCCGCTCGGCGCTGGTTCCCGGGTCGAACCCGGAAGACGAAAAACGCCGGTCTCCGCCCGGAGCTCATGACAAACGAAAAATTTTCCAAGTGCCAACGGCACTTGCGAGCGAATGTGTCCGCTCGGCGCTGGTTCCCGGGTCGAACCCGGAAGACGAAAAACGCCGGTCCTCGCCCGGAGCTCATGACAAACGAAAAATTTTCTAAGTGCCAACGGCACTTGCGAGCGAATGTGTCCGCTCGGCGCTGGTTCCCGGGTCGGACCCGGAAGACGAAAAACGCCGGTCTCCGCCCGGAGCTCATGACAAACGAAAAATTTTCTAAGTGCCAACGGCACTTGCGAGCGAATGTGTCCGCTCGGCGCTGGTTCCCGGGTCGAACCCGGAAGACGAAAAACGCCGGTCCTCGCCCGGAGCTCATGACAAACGAAAAATTTTCTAAGTGCCAACGGCACTTGCGAGCGAATGTGTCCGCTCGGCGCTGGTTCCCGGGTCGGACCCGGAAGACGAAAAACGCCGGTCCTCGCCTGGAGGTCCCAGCAAAATCGGCGAAAAAACGACTAAGTGTCAACTTTCGAAAAAACGGCTAAGTGTCGACTTTCGAAAAAACGGCTAAGTGTCAACTTTCGAAAAAACGGCTAAGTGTCAACTTTCGAAAAAACGACTAAGTGTCGCCTCTCTGAAAAAACGGCAGAGTGCCCACGGCTCTGCGGGGCTTGTGAGTCCGCCCCGCGCCGGTTCGGCGGTCGGCCTCAAAAAGCGAAAAATCAGCCTCTCTCCCTGGAGCTCACCAAAAATTTGTCGAAATTTTTCTAAGTTCTCCTCGAGGTACCAGGGGGTGAGGTACCCGGGCTAAGATGCAGTACCTTTTTTGGTCTTCAGGTGCGCCAGAGTACAATGAAATGGTCCCAGTAGTCAGTGTACTCATCGACTTTCCCCCCGTTTTCCAAAGCACCTCGTTTACGAGTATGGAGGAGATGGTGCTGGTCTCCCCACGGCGTCGGACACGCCGTCCTCGACAGCACAAGGTCGGATAGAAGACCTGGAAAGCGCCGTGGCACGCGCTGGAGGTGGGCACTGTGGCGAAAAAACGACTAAGTGTCAACTTTCGAAAAAACGACTAAGTGTCAACTTTCGAAAAAACGGCTAAGTGTCAACTTTCGAAAAAACGACTGTCACCTCTCTGAAAAAATGGCAAAGTGTCGCCTCTCTGAAAATTTTCTAAGTGCCCACGGCTCTGCGGGCTCGTGCATCCGAGCCGCGCCGGTTCTGCAACCGGCCTAGAATGACGAAAAATAACGGTCTCCTCCTGGAGCTCACAGCCAATTGTGGCGAAAAAGTGGCAAAGTGCCCACGGCTCTGCGGGCTCGTGCATCCGACCCGCGCCGGTTCTGCAGCCGGCCTCGAATGACGAAAAATGACGGTCTCCTCCTGGAGCTCACAGCCAACTTGGCAAAAAGTTTCTAAGTGCCCACGGCCCTGCCGAGCTTTGGCGTCCGCCCAGCGCCGGTTCCGCAGTCGGCCTCGAATGACGAAAAATAACGGTCTCCTCCTGGAGCTCACAGCCAACTTGGCAAAAAGTTTCTAAGTGCCCACGGCCCTGCCGAGCTTTGGCGTCCGCCGAGCGCCGGTTCCGCAGTCGGCCTCGAATGACGAAAAATAACGGTCTCCTCCTGGAGCTCACAGCCAACTTGGCAAAAAGTTTCTAAGTGCCCACGGCCCTGCCGAGCTTTGGCGTCCGCCCAGCGCCGGTTCCGCAGTCGGCCTCGAATGACGAAAAATAACGGTCTCCTCCTGGAGCTCACAGCCAACTTGGCAAAAAGTTTCTAAGTGCCCACGGCCCTGCCGAGCTTTGGCGTCCGCCCAGCGCCGGTTCCGCAGTCGGCCTCGAATGACGAAAAATAACGGTCTCCTCCTGGAGCTCACAGCCAACTTGGCAAAAAGTTTCTAAGTGCCCACGGCCCTGCCGAGCTTTGGCGTCCGCCCAGCGCCGGTTCCGCAGTCGGCCTCGAATGACGAAAAATAACGGTCTCCTCCTGGAGCTCACAGCCAACTTGGCAAAAAGTTTCTAAGTGCCCACGGCCCTGCCGAGCTTTGGCGTCCGCCCAGCGCCGGTTCCGCAGTCGGCCTCGAATGACGAAAAATAACGGTCTCCTCCTGGAGCTCACAGCCAACTTGGCAAAAAGTTTCTAAGTGCCCACGGCCCTGCCGAGCTTTGGCGTCCGCCCAGCGCCGGTTCCGCAGTCGGCCTCGAATGACGAAAAATAACGGTCTCCTCCTGGAGCTCACAGCCAACTTGGCAAAAAGTTTCTAAGTGCCCACGGCCCTGCCGAGCTTTGGCGTCCGCCCAGCGCCGGTTCCGCAGTCGGCCTCGAATGACGAAAAATAACGGTCTCCTCCTGGAGCTCACAGCCAACTTGGCAAAAAGTTTCTAAGTGCCCACGGCCCTGCCGAGCTTTGGCGTCCGCCCAGCGCCGGTTCCGCAGTCGGCCTCGAATGACGAAAAATAACGGTCTCCTCCTGGAGCTCACAGCCAACTTGGCAAAAAGTTTCTAAGTGTCACATCTCTGAAAAAACGGCTAAGTGTCGACTTTCGAAAAAACGGCAAAGTGTCACATCTCTGAAAAAACGGCTAAGTGTCGACTTTCGAAAAAACGGCTAAGTGTCAACTTTCGAAAAAACGGCTAAGTGTCGCCTCTCTGAAAAAACGGCAAAGTGTCAACTTTCGAAAAAACGACAGAGTGTCGCCTCTCTGAAAAAACGACTAAGTGTCGACTCTGAGAAAATGGCAAAGTGCCCACGGCTCTGCGGGCTCGTGCATCCGACCCGCGCCGGTTCCCCAGCCGGCCTGAAATAAGGCAAAACCAGCCTCTCCGCCTGGAGCTCAGAGCCAACTTGGCGAATATTTTCTAAGTGCCCACGGCTCTGCGTGGCTACGGCGTCTGCCCAGCGCCGGTTCCTGGGTCGAACCCCGAGGACGAGGAATGCCGGTCTCCGCCTGGAGGTCCCAGCTTAATCGGCGAAAATTTTCTAAGTGCCCACGGCTCTGCCGGGCTCGTGCATCCGACCCGCGCCGGTTCCCCAGCCGGCCTGAAATAAGGCAAAACCAGCCTCTCCCCCTGGAGCTCAGAGCCAATTGTGGCGAAAAAACGACTAAGTGTCAACTTTCGAAAAAACGACTAAGTGTCAACTTTCCAAAAAAACGGCTAAGTGTCGACTTTCGAAAAAACGGCTAAGTGTCAACTTTCGAAAAAACGACTAAGTGTCGCCTCCGAAAAAACGACTAAGTGTCGCCTCTCTGAAAAAACGACTAAGTGCCCACGGCTCTGCGGGGCTTGTGAGTCCGCCCCGCGCCGGTTCGGCGGTCGGCCTCAAAAAGCGAAAAATCAGCCTCTCTCCCTGGAGCTCACCAAAAATTTGTCGAAATTTTTCTAAGTTCTCCTCGAGGTACCAGGGGGTGAGGTACCCGGGCTAAGATGCAGTACCTTTTTTGGTCTTCAGGTGCGCCAGAGTACAATGAAATGGTCCCAGTAGTCAGTGTACTCATCGACTTTCCCCCCGTTTTCCAAAGCACCTCGTTTACGAGTATGGAGGAGATGGTGCTGGTCTCCCCACGGCGTCGGACACGCCGTCCTCGACAGCACAAGGTCGGATAGAAGACCTGAAAAGCGCCGTGGCACGCGCTGGAGGTGTCACTGTGGCGAAAAAGTGACTAAGTGTCAACTTTCGAAAAAACAGCTAAGTGTCAACTTTCGAAAAAACGGCTAAGTGTCAACTTTCGAAAAAACGACAAAGTGTCACCTCTCTGAAAAAACGGCAAAGTGTCAACTTTTGAAAAAAACGACTAAGTGTCAACTTTCGAAAAAACGACTAAGTGTCACCTCTCTGAAAAAATGGCAAAGTGTCAACTGCGAATGTGGTGGTGCATGGAAGGAAGTGGAGGACGGCCGCCTCCTTAAACACAGGCCGAAGAGGAGCGTCAGGGCCGGCTCCTTAAACACGGACCGAGTGTCGCCCTTAACACAGACCAAGCGGAGGACGGCCGCCTCCCTAAATACAGGCCGAACCGGAGCGCGAGGGCCGCTCCTTAAACACGGACCGAGTGTCGCCCTTAACACAGACCAAGCGGAGGACGGCCGCCTCCCTAAATACAGGCCGAACCGGAGCGCGAGGGCCGCTCCTTAAACACGGACCGAGTGTCGCCCTTAACACAGACCAAGGGGAGGACGGCCGCCTCCTTAAACACAGGCCGGAGAGGAGCGTCAGGGCCAGGCTCCTTAAACACGGACCGAGTGTCGCCCTTAACACAGACCAAGCGGAGGACGGCCGCCTCCCTAAATACAGGCCGAACCGGAGCGCGAGGGCCAGGCTCCTTAAACACGGACCGAGTGTCGCCCTTAACACAGACCAAGGGGAGGACGGCCGCCTCCTTAAACACAGGCCGGAGAGCAGCGTCAGGGCCAGGCTCCTTAAACACGGACCGAGTGTCGCCCTTAACACAGACCAAGCGGAGGACGGCCGCCTCCCTAAATACAGGCCGAACCGGAGCGCGAGGGCCAGGCTCCTTAAACACGGACCGAGTGTCGCCCTTAACACAGACCAAGGGGAGGACGGCCGCCTCCTTAAACACAGGCCGAACCGGAGCGCGAGTGTTGCTCCTTAAACACGGACCGAGTGGAGGACGGCCGCCTCCTTAAACACAGGCCGAACAAAATGACACAAAGTGTCAACTGCGAATGTTGTCCATCCAAGGAAGGAGCGTGATGCCCGGCCGGCTCCTTAAACACAGGCCGAGAGTCGCCCCGGACGGTCCGCCTCGCGGCGCCCGTCTGCTCGGATAAAATGACACAAAGTGTCAACTGCGAATGTTGTCCATCCAAGGAAGGAGCGTGATGCCCGGCCGGCTCCTTAAACACAGGCCGAGAGTCGCCCCGGACGGTCCGCCTCGCGGCGCCCGCCCGCTCGGATAAAATGACACAAAGTGTCAACTACGAATGTTGTCCATCCAAGGAAGGAGCGTGATGCCCGGCCGGCTCCTTAAACACAGGCCGAGAGTCGCCCCGGACGGTCCGCCTCGCGGCGCCCGTCTGCTCGGATAAAATGACACAAAGTGTCAACTGCGAATGTTGTCCATCCAAGGAAGGAGCGTGATGCCCGGCCGGCTCCTTAAACACAGGCCGAGAGTCGCCCCGGACGGTCCGCCTCGCGGCGCCCGCCCGCTCGGATAAAATGACACAAAGTGTCAACTGCGAATGTTGTCCATCCAAGGAAGGAGCGTGATGCCCGGCCGGCTCCTTAAACAAAGGCCGAGAGTCGCCCCGGACGGTCCGCCTCGCGGCGCCCGCCCGCTCGGATAAAATGACACAAAGTGTCAACTACGAATGTTGTCCATCCAAGGAAGGAGCGTGATGCCCGGCCGGCTCCTTAAACACAGGCCGAGAGTCGCCCCGGACGGTCCGCCTCGCGGCGCCCGTCTGCTCGGATAAAATGACACAAAGTGTCAACTGCGAATGTTGTCCATCCAAGGAAGGAGCGTGATGCCCGGCCGGCTCCTTAAACACAGGCCGAGAGTCGCCCCGGACGGTCCGCCTCGCGGCGCCCGCCCGCTCGGATAAAATGACACAAAGTGTCAACTACGAATGTTGTCCATCCAAGGAAGGAGCGTGATGCCCGGCCGGCTCCTTAAACACAGGCCGAGAGTCGCCCCGGACGGTCCGCCTCGCGGCGCCCGTCCGCTCGGATAAAATGACACAAAGTGTCAACTGCGAATGTTGTCCATCCAAGGAAGGAGCGTGATGCCCGGCCGGCTCCTTAAACACAGGCCGAGAGTCGCCCCGGACGGTCCGCCTCGCGGCGCCCGCCCGCTCGGATAAAATGACACAAAGTGTCAACTGCGAATGTTGTCCATCCAAGGAAGGAGCGTGATGCCCGGCCGGCTCCTTAAACACAGGCCGAGAGTCGCCCCGGACGGTCCGCCTCGCGGCGCCCGCCCGCTCGGATAAAATGACACAAAGTGTCAACTATGAATGTTGTCCATCCAAGGAGGGAGCGTGAGGCCCGGCCGGCTCCGAAAACACAGGCCGAGAGTCGCCCCGGACGGTCCGCCTCGCGGCGCCCGTCTGCTCGGATAAAATGACACAAAGTGTCAACTGCGAATGTTGTCCATCCAAGGAAGGAGCGTGATGCCCGGCCGGCTCCTTAAACACAGGCCGAGAGTCGCCCCGGACGGTCCGCCTCGCGGCGCCCGCCCGCTCGGATAAAATGACACAAAGTGTCAACTACGAATGTTGTCCATCCAAGGAGGGAGCGTGAGGCCCGGCCGGCTCCGAAAACACAGGCCGAGAGTCGCCCCGGACGGTCCGCCTCGCGGCGCCCGCCCGCTCGGATAAAATGACACAAAGTGTCAACTACGAATGTTGTCCATCCAAGGAAGGAGCGTGATGCCCGGCTCCATAGCTCCATACCTCCAGAGCTCCATACCTCCAGAGCTCCATACCTCCAGAGCTCCATAGCACCAGAGCTCCATGGCTTCAGAGCTCCATAGCACCATAGCTCCATACCTCCAGAGCTCCAGGGCTCCATAGCTCCATACCTCCAGAGCTCCATACCTCCAGAGCTCCATACCTCCAGAGCTCCATAGCACCAGAGCTCCATGGCTTCAGAGCTCCATAGCACCATAGCTCCATACCTCCAGAGCTCCAGGGCTCCATAGCTCCATACCTCCAGAGCTCCATACCTCCAGAGCTCCATAGCACCAGAGCTCCATGGCTTCAGAGCTCCATAGCACCATAGCTCCATACCTCCAGAGCTCCAGGGCTCCATAGCTCCATACCTCCAGAGCTCCATACCTCCAGAGCTCCATACCTCCAGAGCTCCAGAGCTCCATAGCACCAGAGCTCCATGGCTTCAGAGCTCCATAGCACCATAGCTCCATACCTCCAGAGCTCCAGGGCTCCATAGCTCCATACCTCCAGAGCTCCATACCTCCAGAGCTCCAGAGCTCCATAGCACCAGAGCTCCATGGCTTCAGAGCTCCATAGCACCATAGCTCCATACCTCCAGAGCTCCAGGGCTCCATAGCTCCATACCTCCAGAGCTCCATACCTCCAGAGCTCCAGAGCTCCATAGCACCAGAGCTCCATGGCTTCAGAGCTCCATAGCACCATAGCTCCATACCTCCAGAGCTCCAGGGCTCCAAAGCTCCATACCTCCAGAGCTCCATACCTCCAGAGCTCCATACCTCCAGAGCTCCATAGCTCCATAGCACCAGAGCTCCATAGCTCCATAGCACCAGAGCTCCATAGCACCAGAGCTCCATAGCACCAGAGCTCCATAGCTCCATAGCACCAGAGCTCCATAGCTCCATAGCACCAGAGCTCCATAGCTCCATAGCACCAGAGCTCCATACTTCCAGAGCTCCATAGCTCCATAGCACCAGAGCTCCATAGCTCCATAGCACCAGAGCTCCATAGCTCCATAGCACCAGAGCTCCATACTTCCATAGCTCCATAGCTCCATACCTCCAGAGCTCCATAGCTCCATAGCTCCATACCTCCAGAGCTCCATAGCTCCATAGCTCCAGAGCTCCATAGCTCCATAGCACCAGAGCTCCATAGCTCCATAGCACCAGAGCTCCATACTTCCATAGCTCCAGGGCTCCATAGCTCCAGGGCTCCATAGCTCCATACCTCCAGAGCTCCATAGCTCCATACTTCCAGAGCTCCATAGCTCCATAGCACCAGAGCTCCATAGCTCCATAGCACCAGAGCTCCATAGCTCCATAGCACCAGAGCTCCATAGCTCCATAGCACCAGAGCTCCATAGCTCCATAGCTCCAGGGCTCCATAGCTCCAGGGCTCCATAGCTCCATAGCTCCAGGGCTCCATAGCTCCATAGCTCCATACCTCCAGAGCTCCATACCTCCAGAGCTCCATACCTCCATAGCACCAGAGCTCCATAGCTCCAGGGCTCCAGGGCTCCATAGCTCCATACCTCCAGAGCTCCATAGCTCCATACTTCCAGAGCTCCATAGCTCCATAGCTCCATACTTCCATAGCTCCATAGCTCCATACTTCCATAGCACCTGAGCTCCATACCTCCAGAGCTCCATAGCTCCAGCCTGGGTGGCTGGTGGCTCCATAGCTCCATACTTCCATAGCTCTAAGTCAGAGAGTTGGCGAAAATTGCACTAAGTGCGAAAGCCCATTCATTTACAACGGCGTGTCCGCCAGGCGGCGACATTTCCCCGTTACCGGTGGCTGCGCGGCGGGTGAGTGACAGAGCTTATCCGAGCGGCTGGAACTCTGCGCCGGCGTGGTCGAGCGTGAGGCCTCGGCCCTTTGGCTGCCTGGTACCTAAAACACTTCCATTGATCCAGCCACGGAGGGTGCTGGCTGGTGGCTCCATACCTCCATAGCTCCATAGCACCAAAGCTCCATAGCTCCATAGCACCAGAGCTCCATGGCTTCAGAGCTCCATAGCACCATAGCTCCATACCTCCAGAGCTCCAGGGCTCCATAGCTCCATACCTCCAGAACTCCATACCTCCAGAGCTCCATACCTCCAGAGCTCCATAGCACCAGAGCTCCATGGCTTCAGAGCTCCATAGCACCATAGCTCCATACCTCCAGAGCTCCAGGGCTCCATAGCTCCATACCTCCATACCTCCAGAGCTCCATACCTCCAGAGCTCCATACCTCCAGAGCTCCATAGCACCAGAGCTCCATGGCTTCAGAGCTCCATAGCACCATAGCTCCATACCTCCAGAGCTCCAGGGCTCCATAGCTCCATACCTCCAGAGCTCCATACCTCCAGAGCTCCATACCTCCAGAGCTCCAGAGCTCCATAGCACCAGAGCTCCATGGCTTCAGAGCTCCATAGCTCCATACCTCCAGAGCTCCAGGGCTCCATAGCTCCATACCTCCAGAGCTCCATACCTCCAGAGCTCCAGAGCTCCATAGCACCAGAGCTCCATGGCTTCAGAGCTCCATAGCACCATAGCTCCATACCTCCAGAGCTCCAGGGCTCCATAGCTCCATACCTCCAGAGCTCCATACCTCCAGAGCTCCATACCTCCAGAGCTCCATAGCTCCATAGCACCAGAGCTCCATAGCTCCATAGCACCAGAGCTCCATAGCACCAGAGCTCCATAGCACCAGAGCTCCATAGCTCCATAGCACCAGAGCTCCATAGCTCCATAGCACCAGAGCTCCATAGCTCCATAGCACCAGAGCTCCATACTTCCAGAGCTCCATAGCTCCATAGCTCCATAGCACCAGAGCTCCATAGCTCCATAGCACCAGAGCTCCATAGCTCCATAGCACCAGAGCTCCATACTTCCATAGCTCCATAGCTCCATACCTCCAGAGCTCCATAGCTCCATAGCTGCATACCTCCAGAGCTCCATAGCTCCAGAGCTCCATAGCTCCATAGCTCCATAGCACCAGAGCTCCATAGCTCCATAGCACCAGAGCTCCATACTTCCATAGCTCCAGGGCTCCATAGCTCCAGGGCTCCATACCTCCAGAGCTCCATAGCTCCATACTTCCAGAGCTCCATAGCTCCATACTTCCATAGCTCCATACTTCCATACCTCCATAGCTCCATACTTCCATAGCACCAGAGCTCCATACTTCCATAGCACCAGAGCTCCATACCTCCAGAGCTCCAGAGCTCCAGCCTGGGTGGCTGGTGGCTCCATAGCTCCATACTTCCATAGCTCTAAGTCAGAGAGTTGGCGAAAATTGCACTAAGTGCGAAAGCCCATTCATTTACAACGGCGTGTCCACAAGGCGGCGACATTTCCCCGTTACCGGTGGCTGCGCGGCGGGTGAGTGACAGAGCTTATCCGAGCGGCTGGAACTCTGCGCCGGCGTGGTCGAGCGTGAGGCCTCGGCCCTTTGGCTGCCTGGTACCTAAAACACTTCCATTGATCCAGCCACGGAGGGTGCTGGCTGGTGGCTCCATACCTCCATAGCTCCATAGCACCAGAGCTCCATAGCTCCATAGCACCAGAGCTCCATGGCTTCAGAGCTCCATAGCACCATAGCTCCATACCTCCAGAGCTCCAGGGCTCCATAGCTCCATACCTCCAGAGCTCCATACCTCCAGAGCTCCATACCTCCAGAGCTCCATAGCACCAGAGCTCCATGGCTTCAGAGCTCCATAGCACCATAGCTCCATACCTCCAGAGCTCCAGGGCTCCATAGCTCCATACCTCCAGAGCTCCATACCTCCAGAGCTCCATACCTCCAGAGCTCCATAGCACCAGAGCTCCATGGCTTCAGAGCTCCATAGCACCATAGCTCCATACCTCCAGAGCTCCAGGGCTCCATAGCTCCAGGGCTCCATAGCTCCATACCTCCAGAGCTCCATACCTCCAGAGCTCCATACCTCCAGAGCTCCAGAGCTCCATAGCACCAGAGCTCCATGGCTTCAGAGCTCCATAGCACCATAGCTCCATACCTCCAGAGCTCCAGGGCTCCATAGCTCCATACCTCCAGAGCTCCATACCTCCAGAGCTCCAGAGCTCCATAGCACCAGAGCTCCATGGCTTCAGAGCTCCATAGCACCATAGCTCCATACCTCCAGAGCTCCAGGGCTCCATAGCTCCATACCTCCAGAGCTCCATACCTCCAGAGCTCCATACCTCCAGAGCTCCATAGCTCCATAGCACCAGAGCTCCATAGCTCCATAGCACCAGAGCTCCATAGCACCAGAGCTCCATAGCACCAGAGCTCCATAGCTCCATAGCACCAGAGCTCCATAGCTCCATAGCACCAGAGCTCCATAGCTCCATAGCACCAGAGCTCCATACTTCCAGAGCTCCATAGCTCCATAGCTCCATAGCACCAGAGCTCCATAGCTCCATAGCACCAGAGCTCCATGGCTTCAGAGCTCCATAGCACCATAGCTCCATACCTCCAGAGCTCCAGGGCTCCATAGCGCCATACCTCCAGAGCTCCATACCTCCAGAGCTCCATACCTCCAGAGCTCCATAGCACCAGAGCTCCATAGCTCCATAGCACCAGAGCTCCATAGCACCAGAGCTCCATAGCACCAGAGCTCCATAGCTCCATAGCACCAGAGCTCCATAGCTCCATAGCACCAGAGCTCCATACTTCCAGAGCTCCATAGCTCCATAGCTCCATAGCACCAGAGCTCCATAGCTCCATAGCACCAGAGCTCCATAGCTCCATAGCACCAGAGCTCCATACTTCCATAGCTCCATAGCTCCATACCTCCAGAGCTCCATAGCTCCATAGCTCCATACCTCCAGAGCTCCATAGCTCCAGAGCTCCATAGCTCCATAGCTCCATAGCACCAGAGCTCCATAGCTCCATAGCACCAGAGCTCCATACTTCCATAGCTCCAGGGCTCCATAGCTCCAGGGCTCCATACCTCCAGAGCTCCATAGCTCCATACTTCCAGAGCTCCATAGCTCCATACTTCCATAGCTCCATACTTCCATACCTCCATAGCTCCATACTTCCATAGCACCAGAGCTCCATACTTCCATAGCACCAGAGCTCCATACCTCCAGAGCTCCAGAGCTCCAGCCTGGGTGGCTGGTGGCTCCATAGCTCCATACTTCCATAGCTCTAAGTCAGAGAGTTGGCGAAAATTGCACTAAGTGCGAAAGCCCATTCATTTACAACGGCGTGTCCACAAGGCGGCGACATTTCCCCGTTACCGGTGGCTGCGCGGCGGGTGAGTGACAGAGCTTATCCGAGCGGCTGGAACTCTGCGCCGGCGTGGTCAAGCGTGAGGCCTCGGCCCTTTGGCTGCCTGGTACCTAAAACACTTCCATTGATCCAGCCACGGAGGGTGCTGGCTGGTGGCTCCATACCTCCATAGCTCCATAGCACCAGAGCTCCATAGCTCCATAGCACCAGAGCTCCATGGCTTCAGAGCTCCATAGCACCATAGCTCCATACCTCCAGAGCTCCAGGGCTCCATAGCTCCATACCTCCAGAGCTCCATACCTCCAGAGCTCCATACCTCCAGAGCTCCATAGCACCAGAGCTCCATGGCTTCAGAGCTCCATAGCACCATAGCTCCAGACCTCCAGAGCTCCAGGGCTCCATAGCTCCATACCTCCAGAGCTCCATACCTCCAGAGCTCCATACCTCCAGAGCTCCATAGCACCAGAGCTCCATGGCTTCAGAGCTCCATAGCACCATAGCTCCATACCTCCAGAGCTCCAGGGCTCCATAGCTCCATACCTCCAGAGCTCCATACCTCCAGAGCTCCATACCTCCAGAGCTCCATAGCACCAGAGCTCCATGGCTTCAGAGCTCCATAGCACCATAGCTCCATACCTCCAGAGCTCCAGGGCTCCATAGCTCCATACCTCCAGAGCTCCATACCTCCAGAGCTCCATACCTCCAGAGCTCCAGAGCTCCATAGCACCAGAGCTCCATGGTTTCAGAGCTCCATAGCACCATAGCTCCATACCTCCAGAGCTCCAGGGCTCCATAGCTCCATACCTCCAGAGCTCCATACCTCCAGAGCTCCAGAGCTCCATAGCACCAGAGCTCCATGGCTTCAGAGCTCCATAGCACCATAGCTCCATACCTCCAGAGCTCCAGGGCTCCATAGCTCCATACCTCCAGAGCTCCATACCTCCAGAGCTCCAGAGCTCCATAGCACCAGAGCTCCATGGCTTCAGAGCTCCATAGCACCATAGCTCCATACCTCCAGAGCTCCAGGGCTCCAAAGCTCCATACCTCCAGAGCTCCATACCTCCAGAGCTCCATACCTCCAGAGCTCCATAGCTCCATAGCACCAGAGCTCCATAGCTCCATAGCACCAGAGCTCCATAGCACCAGAGCTCCATAGCACCAGAGCTCCATAGCTCCATAGCACCAGAGCTCCATAGCTCCATAGCACCAGAGCTCCATAGCTCCATAGCACCAGAGCTCCATACTTCCAGAGCTCCATAGCTCCATAGCTCCATAGCACCAGAGCTCCATAGCTCCATAGCACCAGAGCTCCATAGCTCCATAGCACCAGAGCTCCATACTTCCATAGCTCCATAGCTCCATACCTCCAGAGCTCCATAGCTCCATAGCTCCATACCTCCAGAGCTCCATAGCTCCAGAGCTCCATAGCTCCATAGCACCAGAGCTCCATAGCTCCATAGCACCAGAGCTCCATACTTCCATAGCTCCAGGGCTCCATAGCTCCAGGGCTCCATAGCTCCATACCTCCAGAGCTCCATAGCTCCATACTTCCAGAGCTCCATAGCTCCATAGCACCAGAGCTCCATAGCTCCATAGCACCAGAGCTCCATAACTCCATAGCACCAGAGCTCCATAGCTCCATAGCACCAGAGCTCCATAGCTCCATAGCTCCAGGGCTCCATAGCTCCATAGCTCCAGGGCTCCATAGCTCCATAGCTCCAGGGCTCCATAGCTCCATAGCTCCATACCTCCAGAGCTCCATACCTCCAGAGCTCCATACCTCCATAGCACCAGAGCTCCATAGCTCCAGGGCTCCAGGGCTCCATAGCTCCATACCTCCAGAGCTCCATAGCTCCATACTTCCAGAGCTCCATAGCTCCATAGCTCCATACTTCCATAGCTCCATAGCTCCATACTTCCATAGCACCTGAGCTCCATACCTCCAGAGCTCCATAGCTCCAGCCTGGGTGGCTGGTGGCTCCATAGCTCCATACTTCCATAGCTCTAAGTCAGAGAGTTGGCGAAAATTGCACTAAGTGCGAAAGCCCATTCATTTACAACGGCGTGTCCGCCAGGCGGCGACATTTCCCCGTTACCGGTGGCTGCGCGGCGGGTGAGTGACAGAGCTTATCCGAGCGGCTGGAACTCTGCGCCGGCGTGGTCGAGCGTGAGGCCTCGGCCCTTTGGCTGCCTGGTACCTAAAACACTTCCATTGATCCAGCCACGGAGGGTGCTGGCTGGTGGCTCCATACCTCCATAGCTCCATAGCACCAGAGCTCCATAGCTCCATAGCACCAGAGCTCCATGGCTTCAGAGCTCCATAGCACCATAGCTCCATACCTCCAGAGCTCCAGGGCTCCATAGCTCCATACCTCCAGAGCTCCATACCTCCAGAGCTCCATACCTCCAGAGCTCCATAGCACCAGAGCTCCATGGCTTCAGAGCTCCATAGCACCATAGCTCCATACCTCCAGAGCTCCAGGGCTCCATAGCTCCATACCTCCAGAGCTCCATACCTCCAGAGCTCCATACCTCCAGAGCTCCATAGCACCAGAGCTCCATGGCTTCAGAGCTCCATAGCACCATAGCTCCATACCTCCAGAGCTCCAGGGCTCCATAGCTCCATACCTCCAGAGCTCCATACCTCCAGAGCTCCATACCTCCAGAGCTCCAGAGCTCCATAGCACCAGAGCTCCATGGCTTCAGAGCTCCATAGCACCATAGCTCCATACCTCCAGAGCTCCAGGGCTCCATAGCTCCATACCTCCAGAGCTCCATACCTCCAGAGCTCCAGAGCTCCATAGCACCAGAGCTCCATGGCTTCAGAGCTGCATAGCACCATAGCTCCATACCTCCAGAGCTCCAGGGCTCCATAGCTCCATACCTCCAGAGCTCCATACCTCCAGAGCTCCATACCTCCAGAGCTCCATAGCTCCATAGCACCAGAGCTCCATAGCTCCATAGCACCAGAGCTCCATAGCACCAGAGCTCCATAGCACCAGAGCTCCATAGCTCCATAGCACCAGAGCTCCATAGCTCCATAGCACCAGAGCTCCATAGCTCCATAGCACCAGAGCTCCATACTTCCAGAGCTCCATAGCTCCATAGCTCCATAGCACCAGAGCTCCATAGCTCCATAGCACCAGAGCTCCATGGCTTCAGAGCTCCATAGCACCATAGCTCCATACCTCCAGAGCTCCAGGGCTCCATAGCTCCATACCTCCAGAGCTCCATACCTCCAGAGCTCCATACCTCCAGAGCTCCATAGCACCAGAGCTCCATAGGTCCATAGCACCAGAGCTCCATAGCACCAGAGCTCCATAGCACCAGAGCTCCATAGCTCCATAGCACCAGAGCTCCATAGCTCCATAGCACCAGAGCTCCATACTTCCAGAGCTCCATAGCTCCATAGCTCCATAGCACCAGAGCTCCATAGCTCCATAGCACCAGAGCTCCATAGCTCCATAGCACCAGAGCTCCATACTTCCATAGCTCCATAGCTCCATACCTCCAGAGCTCCATAGCTCCATAGCTCCATACCTCCAGAGCTCCATAGCTCCAGAGCTCCATAGCTCCATAGCACCAGAGCTCCATAGCTCCATAGCACCAGAGCTCCATACTTCCATAGCTCCAGGGCTCCATAGCTCCAGGGCTCCATACCTCCAGAGCTCCATAGCTCCATACTTCCAGAGCTCCATAGCTCCATACTTCCATAGCTCCATACTTCCATACCTCCATAGCTCCATACTTCCATAGCACCAGAGCTCCATACTTCCATAGCACCAGAGCTCCATACCTCCAGAGCTCCAGAGCTCCAGCCTGGGTGGCTGGTGGCTCCATAGCTCAATACTTCCATAGCTCTAAGTCAGAGAGTTGGCGAAAATTGCACTAAGTGCGAAAGCCCATTCATTTACAACGGCGTGTCCACAAGGCGGCGACATTTCCCCGTTACCGGTGGCTGCGCGGCGGGTGAGTGACAGAGCTTATCCGAGCGGCTGGAACTCTGCGCCGGCGTGGTCGAGCGTGAGGCCTCGGCCCTTTGGCTGCCTGGTACCTAAAACACTTCCATTGATCCAGCCACGGAGGGTGCTGGCTGGTGGCTCCATACCTCCATAGCTCCATAGCACCAGAGCTCCATAGCTCCATAGCACCAGAGCTCCATGGCTTCAGAGCTCCATAGCACCATAGCTCCATACCTCCAGAGCTCCAGGGCTCCATAGCTCCATACCTCCAGAGCTCCATACCTCCAGAGCTCCATACCTCCAGAGCTCCATAGCACCAGAGCTCCATGGCTTCAGAGCTCCATAGCACCATAGCTCCATACCTCCAGAGCTCCAGGGCTCCATAGCTCCATACCTCCAGAGCTCCATACCTCCAGAGCTCCATACCTCCAGAGCTCCAGAGCTCCATAGCACCAGAGCTCCATGGCTTCAGAGCTCCATAGCACCATAGCTCCATACCTCCAGAGCTCCAGGGCTCCATAGCTCCATACCTCCAGAGCTCCATACCTCCAGAGCTCCAGAGCTCCATAGCACCAGAGCTCCATGGCTTCAGAGCTCCATAGCACCATAGCTCCATACCTCCAGAGCTCCAGGGCTCCATAGCTCCATACCTCCAGAGCTCCATACCTCCAGAGCTCCAGAGCTCCATAGCACCAGAGCTCCATGGCTTCAGAGCTCCATAGCACCATAGCTCCATACCTCCAGAGCTCCAGGGCTCCATAGCTCCATACCTCCAGAGCTCCATACCTCCAGAGCTCCAGAGCTCCATAGCACCAGAGCTCCATGGCTTCAGAGCTCCATAGCACCATAGCTCCATACCTCCAGAGCTCCAGGGCTCCAAAGCTCCATACCTCCAGAGCTCCATACCTCCAGAGCTCCATACCTCCAGAGCTCCATAGCTCCATAGCACCAGAGCTCCATAGCTCCATAGCACCAGAGCTCCATAGCACCAGAGCTCCATAGCACCAGAGCTCCATAGCTCCATAGCACCAGAGCTCCATAGCTCCATAGCACCAGAGCTCCATAGCTCCATAGCACCAGAGCTCCATACTTCCAGAGCTCCATAGCTCCATAGCTCCATAGCACCAGAGCTCCATAGCTCCATAGCACCAGAGCTCCATAGCTCCATAGCACCAGAGCTCCATACTTCCATAGCTCCATAGCTCCATACCTCCAGAGCTCCATAGCTCCATAGCTCCATACCTCCAGAGCTCCATAGCTCCATAGCTCCATAGCACCAGAGCTCCATAGCTCCATAGCACCAGAGCTCCATACTTCCATAGCTCCAGGGCTCCATAGCTCCAGGGCTCCGTAGCTCCATACCTCCAGAGCTCCATAGCTCCATACTTCCAGAGCTCCATAGCTCCATAGCACCAGAGCTCCATAGCTCCATAGCACCAGAGCTCCATAGCTCCATAGCACCAGAGCTCCATAGCTCCATAGCACCAGAGCTCCATAGCTCCATAGCTCCAGGGCTCCATAGCTCCATAGCTCCAGGGCTCCATAGCTCCATAGCTCCAGGGCTCCATAGCTGCATAGCTCCATACCTCCAGAGCTCCATACCTCCAGAGCTCCATACCTCCATAGCACCAGAGCTCCATAGCTCCAGGGCTCCATACTTCCATAGCTCCATAGCTCCAGAGCTCCATAGCTCCATACTTCCAGAGCTCCATAGCTCCATAGCTCCATACTTCCATAGCTCCATAGCTCCATACTTCCATAGCACCTGAGCTCCATACCTCCAGAGCTCCATAGCTCCAGCCTGGGTGGCTGGTGGCTCCATAGCTCCATACTTCCATAGCTCTAAGTCAGAGAGTTGGCGAAAATTGCACTAAGTGCGAAAGCCCATTCATTTACAACGGCGTGTCCGCCAGGCGGCGACATTTCCCCGTTACCGGTGGCTGCGCGGCGGGTGAGTGACAGAGCTTATCCGAGCGGCTGGAACTCTGCGCCGGCGTGGTCGAGCGTGAGGCCTCGGCCCTTTGGCTGCCTGGTACCTAAAACACTTCCATTGATCCAGCCACGGAGGGTGCTGGCTGGTGGCTCCATACCTCCAGAGCTCCATAGCACCAGAGCTCCATAGCTCCATAGCACCAGAGCTCCATGGCTTCAGAGCTCCATAGCACCATAGCTCCATACCTCCAGAGCTCCAGGGCTCCATAGCTCCATACCTCCAGAGCTCCATACCTCCAGAGCTCCATACCTCCAGAGCTCCATAGCACCAGAGCTCCATAGCACCAGAGCTCCATGGCTTCAGAGCTCCATAGCACCATAGCTCCATACCTCCAGAGCTCCAGGGCTCCATAGCTCCATACCTCCAGAGCTCCATACCTCCAGAGCTCCATACCTCCAGAGCTCCATAGCACCAGAGCTCCATGGCTTCAGAGCTCCATAGCACCATAGCTCCATACCTCCAGAGCTCCAGGGCTCCATAGCTCCATACCTCCAGAGCTCCATACCTCCAGAGCTCCATACCTCCAGAGCTCCAGAGCTCCATAGCACCAGAGCTCCATACTTCCAGAGCTCCATAGCTCCATAGCTCCATAGCACCAGAGCTCCATAGCTCCATAGCACCAGAGCTCCATGGCTTCAGAGCTCCATAGCACCATAGCTCCATACCTCCAGAGCTCCAGGGCTCCATAGCTCCATACCTCCAGAGCTCCATACCTCCAGAGCTCCATACCTCCAGAGCTCCATAGCACCAGAGCTCCATAGCTCCATAGCACCAGAGCTCCATAGCACCAGAGCTCCATAGCTCCATAGCACCAGAGCTCCATAGCTCCATAGCACCAGAGCTCCATACTTCCAGAGCTCCATAGCTCCATAGCTCCATAGCACCAGAGCTCCATAGCTCCATAGCACCAGCGCTCCATAGCTCCATAGCACCAGAGCTCCATACTTCCATAGCTCCATAGCTCCATACCTCCAGAGCTCCATAGCTCCATAGCTCCATACCTCCAGAGCTCCATAGCTCCAGAGCTCCATAGTTCCATAGCTCCATAGCACCAGAGCTCCATAGCTCCATAGCACCAGAGCTCCATACTTCCATAGCTCCAGGGCTCCATAGCTCCAGGGCTCCATACCTCCAGAGCTCCATAGCTCCATACTTCCAGAGCTCCATAGCTCCATACTTCCATAGCTCCATACTTCCATACCTCCATAGCTCCATACTTCCATAGCACCAGAGCTCCATACTTCCATAGCACCAGAGCTCCATACCTCCAGAGCTCCAGAGCTCCAGCCTGGGTGGCTGGTGGCTCCATAGCTCCATACTTCCATAGCTCTAAGTCAGAGAGTTGGCGAAAATTGCACTAAGTGCGAAAGCCCATTCATTTACAACGGCGTGTCCACAAGGCGGCGACATTTCCCCGTTACCGGTGGCTGCGCGGCGGGTGAGTGACAGAGCTTATCCGAGCGGCTGGAACTCTGCGCCGGCGTGGTCGAGCGTGAGGCCTCGGCCCTTTGGCTGCCTGGTACCTAAAACACTTCCATTGATCCAGCCACGGAGGGTGCTGGCTGGTGGCTCCATACCTCCATAGCTCCATAGCACCAGAGCTCCATAGCTCCATAGCACCAGAGCTCCATAGCTCCATAGCACCAGAGCTCCATACTTCCAGAGCTCCATAGCTCCATAGCTCCATAGCACCAGAGCTCCATAGCTCCATAGCACCAGAGCTCCATAGCTCCATAGCACCAGAGCTCCATACTTCCATAGCTCCATAGCTCCATACCTCCAGAGCTCCATAGCTCCATAGCTCCATACCTCCAGAGCTCCATAGCTCCAGAGCTCCATAGCTCCATAGCACCAGAGCTCCATAGCTCCATAGCACCAGAGCTCCATACTTCCATAGCTCCAGGGCTCCATAGCTCCAGGGCTCCATAGCTCCATACCTCCAGAGCTCCATAGCTCCATACTTCCAGAGCTCCATAGCTCCATAGCACCAGAGCTCCATAGCTCCATAGCACCAGAGCTCCATAGCTCCATAGCACCAGAGCTCCATAGCTCCATAGCACCAGAGCTCCATAGCTCCATAGCTCCAGGGCTCCATAGCTCCATAGCTCCAGGGCTCCATAGCTCCATAGCTCCAGGGCTCCATAGCTCCATAGCTCCATACCTCCAGAGCTCCATACCTCCAGAGCTCCATACCTCCATAGCACCAGAGCTCCATAGCTCCAGGGCTCCAGGGCTCCATAGCTCCATACCTCCAGAGCTCCATAGCTCCATACTTCCAGAGCTCCATAGCTCCATACTTCCATAGCTCCATAGCTCCATACTTCCATAGCACCTGAGCTCCATACCTCCAGAGCTCCATAGCTCCAGCCTGGGTGGCTGGTGGCTCCATAGCTCCATACTTCCATAGCTCTAAGTCAGAGAGTTGGCGAAAATTGCACTAAGTGCGAAAGCCCATTCATTTACAACGGCGTGTCCGTCAGGCGGCGACATTTCCCCGTTACCGGTGGCTGCGCGGCGGGTGAGTGACAGAGCTTATCCGAGCGGCTGGAACTCTGCGCCGGCGTGGTCGAGCGTGAGGCCTCGGCCCTTTGGCTGCCTGGTACCTAAAACACTTCCATTGATCCAGCCACGGAGGGTGCTGGCTGGTGGCTCCATACCTCCATAGCTCCATAGCACCAGAGCTCCATAGCTCCATAGCACCAGAGGTCCATGGCTTCAGAGCTCCATAGCACCATAGCTCCATACCTCCAGAGCTCCAGGGCTCCATAGCTCCATACCTCCAGAGCTCCATACCTCCAGAGCTCCATACCTCCAGAGCTCCATAGCACCAGAGCTCCATGGCTTCAGAGCTCCATAGCACCATAGCTCCATACCTCCAGAGCTCCAGGGCTCCATAGCTCCATACCTCCAGAGCTCCATAGCTCCATAGCTCCATAGCACCAGAGCTCCATAGCTCCATAGCACCAGAGCTCCATACTTCCATAGCTCCAGGGCTCCATAGCTCCAGGGCTCCATACCTCCAGAGCTCCATAGCTCCATACTTCCAGAGCTCCATAGCTCCATACTTCCATAGCTCCATACTTCCATACCTCCATAGCTCCATACTTCCATAGCACCAGAGCTCCATACTTCCATAGCACCAGAGCTCCATACCTCCAGAGCTCCAGAGCTCCAGCCTGGGTGGCTGGTGGCTCCATAGCTCCATACTTCCATAGCTCTAAGTCAGAGAGTTGGCGAAAATTGCACTAAGTGCGAAAGCCCATTCATTTACAACGGCGTGTCCACAAGGCGGCGACATTTCCCCGTTACCGGTGGCTGCGCGGCGGGTGAGTGACAGAGCTTATCCGAGCGGCTGGAACTCTGCGCCGGCGTGGTCGAGCGTGAGGCCTCGGCCCTTTGGCTGCCTGGTACCTAAAACACTTCCATTGATCCAGCCACGGAGGGTGCTGGCTGGTGGCTCCATACCTCCATAGCTCCATAGCACCAGAGCTCCATAGCTCCATAGCACCAGAGCTCCATGGCTTCAGAGCTCCATAGCACCATAGCTCCATACCTCCAGAGCTCCAGGGCTCCATAGCTCCATACCTCCAGAGCTCCATACCTCCAGAGCTCCATACCTCCAGAGCTCCATAGCACCAGAGCTCCATGGCTTCAGAGCTCCATAGCACCATAGCTCCATACCTCCAGAGCTCCAGGGCTCCATAGCTCCATACCTCCAGAGCTCCATACCTCCAGAGCTCCATACCTCCAGAGCTCCAGAGCTCCATAGCACCAGAGCTCCATGGCTTCAGAGCTCCATAGCACCATAGCTCCATACCTCCAGAGCTCCAGGGCTCCATAGCTCCATACCTCCAGAGCTCCATACCTCCAGAACTCCAGAGCTCCATAGCACCAGAGCTCCATGGCTTCAGAGCTCCATAGCACCATAGCTCCATACCTCCAGAGCTCCAGGGCTCCATAGCTCCATACCTCCAGAGCTCCATACCTCCAGAGCTCCAGAGCTCCATAGCACCAGAGCTCCATGGCTTCAGAGCTCCATAGCACCATAGCTCCATACCTCCAGAGCTCCAGGGCTCCAAAGCTCCATACCTCCAGAGCTCCATACCTCCAGAGCTCCATACCTCCAGAGCTCCATAGCTCCATAGCACCAGAGCTCCATAGCTCCATAGCACCAGAGCTCCATAGCACCAGAGCTCCATAGCACCAGAGCTCCATAGCTCCATAGCACCAGAGCTCCATAGCTCCATAGCACCAGAGCTCCATAGCTCCATAGCACCAGAGCTCCATACTTCCAGAGCTCCATAGCTCCATAGCTCCATAGCACCAGAGCTCCATAGCTCCATAGCACCAGAGCTCCATAGCTCCATAGCACCAGAGCTCCATACTTCCATAGCTCCATAGCTCCATACCTCCAGAGCTCCATTGCTCCATAGCTCCATACCTCCAGAGCTCCATAGCTCCAGAGCTCCATAGCTCCATAGCACCAGAGCTCCATAGCTCCATAGCACCAGAGCTCCATACTTCCATAGCTCCAGGGCTCCATAGCTCCAGGGCTCCGTAGCTCCATACCTCCAGAGCTCCATAGCTCCATACTTCCAGAGCTCCATAGCTCCATAGCACCAGAGCTCCATAGCTCCATAGCACCAGAGCTCCATAGCTCCATAGCACCAGAGCTCCATAGCTCCATAGCACCAGAGCTCCATAGCTCCATAGCTCCAGGGCTCCATAGCTCCATAGCTCCAGGGCTCCATAGCTCCATAGCTCCAGGGCTCCATAGCTGCATAGCTCCATACCTCCAGAGCTCCATACCTCCAGAGCTCCATACCTCCATAGCACCAGAGCTCCATAGCTCCAGGGCTCCATACTTCCATAGCTCCATAGCTCCAGAGCTCCATAGCTCCATACTTCCAGAGCTCCATAGCTCCATAGCTCCATACTTCCATAGCTCCATAGCTCCATACTTCCATAGCACCTGAGCTCCATACCTCCAGAGCTCCATAGCTCCAGCCTGGGTGGCTGGTGGCTCCATAGCTCCATACTTCCATAGCTCTAAGTCAGAGAGTTGGCGAAAATTGCACTAAGTGCGAAAGCCCATTCATTTACAACGGCGTGTCCGCCAGGCGGCGACATTTCCCCGTTACCGGTGGCTGCGCGGCGGGTGAGTGACAGAGCTTATCCGAGCGGCTGGAACTCTGCGCCGGCGTGGTCGAGCGTGAGGCCTCGGCCCTTTGGCTGCCTGGTACCTAAAACACTTCCATTGATCCAGCCACGGAGGGTGCTGGCTGGTGGCTCCATACCTCCATAGCTCCATAGCACCAAAGCTCCATAGCTCCATAGCACCAGAGCTCCATGGCTTCAGAGCTCCATAGCACCATAGCTCCATACCTCCAGAGCTCCAGGGCTCCATAGCTCCATACCTCCAGAACTCCATACCTCCAGAGCTCCATACCTCCAGAGCTCCATAGCACCAGAGCTCCATGGCTTCAGAGCTCCATAGCACCATAGCTCCATATATCCAGAGCTCCAGGGCTCCATAGCTCCATACCTCCAGAGCTCCATACCTCCAGAGCTCCATACCTCCAGAGCTCCATAGCACCAGAGCTCCATGGCTTCAGAGCTCCATAGCACCATAGTTCCATACCTCCAGAGCTCCAGGGCTCCATAGCTCCATACCTCCAGAGCTCCATACCTCCAGAGCTCCATACCTCCAGAGCTCCAGAGCTCCATAGCACCAGAGCTCCATGGCTTCAGAGCTCCATAGCTCCATACCTCCAGAGCTCCAGGGCTCCATAGCTCCATACCTCCAGAGCTCCAGAGCTCCATAGCACCAGAGCTCCATGGCTTCAGAGCTCCATAGCACCATAGCTCCATACCTCCAGAGCTCCAGGGCTCCATAGCTCCATACCTCCAGAGCTCCATACCTCCAGAGCTCCATACCTCCAGAGCTCCATAGCTCCATAGCACCAGAGCTCCATAGCTCCATAGCACCAGAGCTCCATAGCACCAGAGCTCCATAGCACCAGAGCTCCATAGCTCCATAGCACCAGAGCTCCATAGCTCCATAGCACCAGAGCTCCATAGCTCCATAGCACCAGAGCTCCATACTTCCAGAGCTCCATAGCTCCATAGCTCCATAGCACCAGAGCTCCATAGCTCCATAGCACCAGAGCTCCATAGCTCCATAGCACCAGAGCTCCATACTTCCATAGCTCCATAGCTCCATACCTCCAGAGCTCCATAGCTCCATAGCTGCATACCTCCAGAGCTCCATAGCTCCAGAGCTCCATAGCTCCATAGCTCCATAGCACCAGAGCTCCATAGCTCCATAGCACCAGAGCTCCATACTTCCATAGCTCCAGGGCTCCATAGCTCCAGGGCTCCATACCTCCAGAGCTCCATAGCTCCATACTTCCAGAGCTCCATAGCTCCATACTTCCATAGCTCCATACTTCCATACCTCCATAGCTCCATACTTCCATAGCACCAGAGCTCCATACTTCCATAGCACCAGAGCTCCATACCTCCAGAGCTCCAGAGCTCCAGCCTGGGTGGCTGGTGGCTCCATAGCTCCATACTTCCATAGCTCTAAGTCAGAGAGTTGGCGAAAATTGCACTAAGTGCGAAAGCCCATTCATTTACAACGGCGTGTCCACAAGGCGGCGACATTTCCCCGTTACCGGTGGCTGCGCGGCGGGTGAGTGACAGAGCTTATCCGAGCGGCTGGAACTCTGCGCCGGCGTGGTCGAGCGTGAGGCCTCGGCCCTTTGGCTGCCTGGTACCTAAAACACTTCCATTGATCCAGCCACGGAGGGTGCTGGCTGGTGGCTCCATACCTCCATAGCTCCATAGCACCAGAGCTCCATAGCTCCATAGCACCAGAGCTCCATGGCTTCAGAGCTCCATAGCACCATAGCTCCATACCTCCAGAGCTCCAGGGCTCCATAGCTCCATACCTCCAGAGCTCCATACCTCCAGAGCTCCATACCTCCAGAGCTCCATAGCACCAGAGCTCCATGGCTTCAGAGCTCCATAGCACCATAGCTCCATACCTCCAGAGCTCCAGGGCTCCATAGCTCCATACCTCCAGAGCTCCATACCTCCAGAGCTCCATACCTCCAGAGCTCCAGAGCTCCATAGCACCAGAGCTCCATGGCTTCAGAGCTCCATAGCACCATAGCTCCATACCTCCAGAGCTCCAGGGCTCCATAGCTCCATACCTCCAGAGCTCCATACCTCCAGAGCTCCAGAGCTCCATAGCACCAGAGCTCCATGGCTTCAGAGCTCCATAGCACCATAGCTCCATACCTCCAGAGCTCCAGGGCTCCATAGCTCCATACCTCCAGAGCTCCATACCTCCAGAGCTCCAGAGCTCCATAGCACCAGAGCTCCATGGCTTCAGAGCTCCATAGCACCATAGCTCCATACCTCCAGAGCTCCAGGGCTCCAAAGCTCCATACCTCCAGAGCTCCATACCTCCAGAGCTCCATACCTCCAGAGCTCCATAGCTCCATAGCACCAGAGCTCCATAGCTCCATAGCACCAGAGCTCCATAGCACCAGAGCTCCATAGCACCAGAGCTCCATAGCTCCATAGCACCAGAGCTCCATAGCTCCATAGCACCAGAGCTCCATAGCTCCATAGCACCAGAGCTCCATACTTCCAGAGCTCCATAGCTCCATAGCTCCATAGCACCAGAGCTCCATAGCTCCATAGCACCAGAGCTCCATAGCTCCATAGCACCAGAGCTCCATACTTCCATAGCTCCATAGCTCCATACCTCCAGAGCTCCATAGCTCCATAGCTCCATACCTCCAGAGCTCCATAGCTCCAGAGCTCCATAGCTCCATAGCACCAGAGCTCCATAGCTCCATAGCACCAGAGCTCCATACTTCCATAGCTCCAGGGCTCCATAGCTCCAGGGCTCCGTAGCTCCATACCTCCAGAGCTCCATAGCTCCATACTTCCAGAGCTCCATAGCTCCATAGCACCAGAGCTCCATAGCTCCATAGCACCAGAGCTCCATAGCTCCATAGCACCAGAGCTCCATAGCTCCATAGCACCAGAGCTCCATAGCTCCATAGCTCCAGGGCTCCATAGCTCCATAGCTCCAGGGCTCCATAGCTCCATAGCTCCAGGGCTCCATAGCTGCATAGCTCCATACCTCCAGAGCTCCATACCTCCAGAGCTCCATACCTCCATAGCACCAGAGCTCCATAGCTCCAGGGCTCCATACTTCCATAGCTCCATAGCTCCAGAGCTCCATAGCTCCATACTTCCAGAGCTCCATAGCTCCATAGCTCCATACTTCCATAGCTCCATAGCTCCATACTTCCATAGCACCTGAGCTCCATACCTCCAGAGCTCCATAGCTCCAGCCTGGGTGGCTGGTGGCTCCATAGCTCCATACTTCCATAGCTCTAAGTCAGAGAGTTGGCGAAAATTGCACTAAGTGCGAAAGCCCATTCATTTACAACGGCGTGTCCGCCAGGCGGCGACATTTCCCCGTTACCGGTGGCTGCGCGGCGGGTGAGTGACAGAGCTTATCCGAGCGGCTGGAACTCTGCGCCGGCGTGGTCGAGCGTGAGGCCTCGGCCCTTTGGCTGCCTGGTACCTAAAACACTTCCATTGATCCAGCCACGGAGGGTGCTGGCTGGTGGCTCCATACCTCCATAGCTCCATAGCACCAAAGCTCCATAGCTCCATAGCACCAGAGCTCCATGGCTTCAGAGCTCCATAGCACCATAGCTCCATACCTCCAGAGCTCCAGGGCTCCATAGCTCCATACCTCCAGAACTCCATACCTCCAGAGCTCCATACCTCCAGAGCTCCATAGCACCAGAGCTCCATGGCTTCAGAGCTCCATAGCACCATAGCTCCATATATCCAGAGCTCCAGGGCTCCATAGCTCCATACCTCCAGAGCTCCATACCTCCAGAGCTCCATACCTCCAGAGCTCCATAGCACCAGAGCTCCATGGCTTCAGAGCTCCATAGCACCATAGCTCCATACCTCCAGAGCTCCAGGGCTCCATAGCTCCATACCTCCAGAGCTCCATACCTCCAGAGCTCCATACCTCCAGAGCTCCAGAGCTCCATAGCACCAGAGCTCCATGGCTTCAGAGCTCCATAGCTCCATACCTCCAGAGCTCCAGGGCTCCATAGCTCCATACCTCCAGAGCTCCAGAGCTCCATAGCACCAGAGCTCCATGGCTTCAGAGCTCCATAGCACCATAGCTCCATACCTCCAGAGCTCCAGGGCTCCATAGCTCCATACCTCCAGAGCTCCATACCTCCAGAGCTCCATACCTCCAGAGCTCCATAGCTCCATAGCACCAGAGCTCCATAGCTCCATAGCACCAGAGCTCCATAGCACCAGAGCTCCATAGCACCAGAGCTCCATAGCTCCATAGCACCAGAGCTCCATAGCTCCATAGCACCAGAGCTCCATAGCTCCATAGCACCAGAGCTCCATACTTCCAGAGCTCCATAGCTCCATAGCTCCATAGCACCAGAGCTCCATAGCTCCATAGCACCAGAGCTCCATAGCTCCATAGCACCAGAGCTCCATACTTCCATAGCTCCATAGCTCCATACCTCCAGAGCTCCATAGCTCCATAGCTGCATACCTCCAGAGCTCCATAGCTCCAGAGCTCCATAGCTCCATAGCTCCATAGCACCAGAGCTCCATAGCTCCATAGCACCAGAGCTCCATACTTCCATAGCTCCAGGGCTCCATAGCTCCAGGGCTCCATACCTCCAGAGCTCCATAGCTCCATACTTCCAGAGCTCCATAGCTCCATACTTCCATAGCTCCATACTTCCATACCTCCATAGATCCATACTTCCATAGCACCAGAGCTCCATACTTCCATAGCACCAGAGCTCCATACCTCCAGAGCTCCAGAGCTCCAGCCTGGGTGGCTGGTGGCTCCATAGCTCCATACTTCCATAGCTCTAAGTCAGAGAGTTGGCGAAAATTGCACTAAGTGCGAAAGCCCATTCATTTACAACGGCGTGTCCACAAGGCGGCGACATTTCCCCGTTACCGGTGGCTGCGCGGCGGGTGAGTGACAGAGCTTATCCGAGCGGCTGGAACTCTGCGCCGGCGTGGTCGAGCGTGAGGCCTCGGCCCTTTGGCTGCCTGGTACCTAAAACACTTCCATTGATCCAGCCACGGAGGGTGCTGGCTGGTGGCTCCATACCTCCATAGCTCCATAGCACCAGAGCTCCATAGCTCCATAGCACCAGAGCTCCATGGCTTCAGAGCTCCATAGCACCATAGCTCCATACCTCCAGAGCTCCAGGGCTCCATAGCTCCATACCTCCAGAGCTCCATACCTCCAGAGCTCCATACCTCCAGAGCTCCATAGCACCAGAGCTCCATGGCTTCAGAGCTCCATAGCACCATAGCTCCATACCTCCAGAGCTCCAGGGCTCCATAGCTCCATACCTCCAGAGCTCCATACCTCCAGAGCTCCATACCTCCAGAGCTCCATAGCACCAGAGCTCCATGGCTTCAGAGCTCCATAGCACCATAGCTCCATACCTCCAGAGCTCCAGGGCTCCATAGCTCCATACCTCCAGAGCTCCATACCTCCAGAGCTCCATACCTCCAGAGCTCCATAGCACCAGAGCTCCATGGCTTCAGAGCTCCATAGCACCATAGCTCCATACCTCCAGAGCTCCAGGGCTCCATAGCTCCATACCTCCAGAGCTCCATACCTCCAGAGCTCCATACCTCCAGAGCTCCAGAGCTCCATAGCACCAGAGCTCCATGGCTTCAGAGCTCCATAGCACCATAGCTCCATACCTCCAGAGCTCCAGGGCTCCATAGCTCCATACCTCCAGAGCTCCATACCTCCAGAGCTCCAGAGCTCCATAGCACCAGAGCTCCATGGCTTCAGAGCTCCATAGCACCATAGCTCCATACCTCCAGAGCTCCAGGGCTCCATAGCTCCATACCTCCAGAGCTCCATACCTCCAGAGCTCCAGAGCTCCATAGCACCAGAGCTCCATGGCTTCAGAGCTCCATAGCACCATAGCTCCATACCTCCAGAGCTCCAGGGCTCCAAAGCTCCATACCTCCAGAGCTCCATACCTCCAGAGCTCCATACCTCCAGAGCTCCATAGCTCCATAGCACCAGAGCACCAGAGCTCCATAGCACCAGAGCTCCATAGCACCAGAGCTCCATAGCTCCATAGCACCAGAGCTCCATAGCTCCATAGCACCAGAGCTCCATAGCTCCATAGCACCAGAGCTCCATACTTCCAGAGCTCCATAGCTCCATAGCTCCATAGCACCAGAGCTCCATAGCTCCATAGCACCAGAGCTCCATAGCTCCATAGCACCAGAGCTCCATACTTCCATAGCTCCATAGCTCCATACCTCCAGAGCTCCATAGCTCCATAGCTCCATACCTCCAGAGCTCCATAGCTCCAGAGCTCCATAGCTCCATAGCACCAGAGCTCCATAGCTCCATAGCACCAGAGCTCCATACTTCCATAGCTCCAGGGCTCCATAGCTCCAGGGCTCCATAGCTCCATACCTCCAGAGCTCCATAGCTCCATACTTCCAGAGCTCCATAGCTCCATAGCACCAGAGCTCCATAGCTCCATAGCACCAGAGCTCCATAGCTCCATAGCACCAGAGCTCCATAGCTCCATAGCACCAGAGCTCCATAGCTCCATAGCTCCAGGGCTCCATAGCTCCATAGCTCCAGGGCTCCATAGCTCCATAGCTCCAGGGCTCCATAGCTGCATAGCTCCATACCTCCAGAGCTCCATACCTCCAGAGCTCCATACCTCCATAGCACCAGAGCTCCATAGCTCCAGGGCTCCATACTTCCATAGCTCCATAGCTCCAGAGCTCCATAGCTCCATACTTCCAGAGCTCCATAGCTCCATAGCTCCATACTTCCATAGCTCCATAGCTCCATACTTCCATAGCACCTGAGCTCCATACCTCCAGAGCTCCATAGCTCCAGCCTGGGTGGCTGGTGGCTCCATAGCTCCATACTTCCATAGCTCTAAGTCAGAGAGTTGGCGAAAATTGCACTAAGTGCGAAAGCCCATTCATTTACAACGGCGTGTCCGCCAGGCGGCGACATTTCCCCGTTACCGGTGGCTGCGCGGCGGGTGAGTGACAGAGCTTATCCGAGCGGCTGGAACTCTGCGCCGGCGTGGTCGAGCGTGAGGCCTCGGCCCTTTGGCTGCCTGGTACCTAAAACACTTCCATTGATCCAGCCACGGAGGGTGCTGGCTGGTGGCTCCATACCTCCATAGCTCCATAGCACCAAAGCTCCATAGCTCCATAGCACTAGAGCTCCATGGCTTCAGAGCTCCATAGCACCATAGCTCCATACCTCCAGAGCTCCAGGGCTCCATAGCTCCATACCTCCAGAACTCCATACCTCCAGAGCTCCATACCTCCAGAGCTCCATAGCACCAGAGCTCCATGGCTTCAGAGCTCCATAGCACCATAGCTCCATATATCCAGAGCTCCAGGGCTCCATAGCTCCATACCTCCAGAGCTCCATACCTCCAGAGCTCCATAGCACCAGAGCTCCATGGCTTCAGAGCTCCATAGCACCATAGCTCCATACCTCCAGAGCTCCAGGGCTCCATAGCTCCATACCTCCAGAGCTCCATACCTCCAGAGCTCCATACCTCCAGAGCTCCAGAGCTCCATAGCACCAGAGCTCCATGGCTTCAGAGCTCCATAGCTCCATACCTCCAGAGCTCCAGGGCTCCATAGCTCCATACCTCCAGAGCTCCAGAGCTCCATAGCACCAGAGCTCCATGGCTTCAGAGCTCCATAGCACCATAGCTCCATACCTCCAGAGCTCCAGGGCTCCATAGCTCCATACCTCCAGAGCTCCATACCTCCAGAGCTCCATACCTCCAGAGCTCCATAGCTCCATAGCACCAGAGCTCCATAGCTCCATAGCACCAGAGCTCCATAGCACCAGAGCTCCATAGCACCAGAGCTCCATAGCTCCATAGCACCAGAGCTCCATAGCTCCATAGCACCAGAGCTCCATAGCTCCATAGCACCAGAGCTCCATACTTCCAGAGCTCCATAGCTCCATAGCTCCATAGCACCAGAGCTCCATAGCTCCATAGCACCAGAGCTCCATAGCTCCATAGCACCAGAGCTCCATACTTCCATAGCTCCATAGCTCCATACCTCCAGAGCTCCATAGCTCCATAGCTGCATACCTCCAGAGCTCCATAGCTCCAGAGCTCCATAGCTCCATAGCTCCATAGCACCAGAGCTCCATAGCTCCATAGCACCAGAGCTCCATACTTCCATAGCTCCAGGGCTCCATAGCTCCAGGGCTCCATACCTCCAGAGCTCCATAGCTCCATACTTCCAGAGCTCCATAGCTCCATACTTCCATAGCTCCATACTTCCATACCTCCATAGATCCATACTTCCATAGCACCAGAGCTCCATACTTCCATAGCACCAGAGCTCCATACCTCCAGAGCTCCAGAGCTCCAGCCTGGGTGGCTGGTGGCTCCATAGCTCCATACTTCCATAGCTCTAAGTCAGAGAGTTGGCGAAAATTGCACTAAGTGCGAAAGCCCATTCATTTACAACGGCGTGTCCACAAGGCGGCGACATTTCCCCGTTACCGGTGGCTGCGCGGCGGGTGAGTGACAGAGCTTATCCGAGCGGCTGGAACTCTGCGCCGGCGTGGTCGAGCGTGAGGCCTCGGCCCTTTGGCTGCCTGGTACCTAAAACACTTCCATTGATCCAGCCACGGAGGGTGCTGGCTGGTGGCTCCATACCTCCATAGCTCCATAGCACCAGAGCTCCATAGCTCCATAGCACCAGAGCTCCATGGCTTCAGAGCTCCATAGCACCATAGCTCCATACCTCCAGAGCTCCAGGGCTCCATAGCTCCATACCTCCAGAGCTCCATACCTCCAGAGCTCCATACCTCCAGAGCTCCATAGCACCAGAGCTCCATGGCTTCAGAGCTCCATAGCACCATAGCTCCATACCTCCAGAGCTCCAGGGCTCCAAAGCTCCATACCTCCAGAGCTCCATACCTCCAGAGCTCCATACCTCCAGAGCTCCATAGCTCCAGAGCTCCATACCTCCAGAGCTCCATAGCACCAGAGCTCCATAGCACCAGAGCTCCATAGCTCCATAGCACCAGAGCTCCATAGCTCCATAGCACCAGAGCTCCATAGCTCCATAGCACCAGAGCTCCATACTTCCAGAGCTCCATAGCTCCATAGCTCCATAGCACCAGAGCTCCATAGCTCCATAGCACCAGAGCTCCATAGCTCCATAGCACCAGAGCTCCATACTTCCATAGCTCCATAGCTCCATACCTCCAGAGCTCCATAGCTCCATAGCTCCATACCTCCAGAGCTCCATAGCTCCAGAGCTCCATAGCTCCATAGCTCCATAGCACCAGAGCTCCATAGCTCCATAGCACCAGAGCTCCATACTTCCATAGCTCCAGGGCTCCATAGCTCCAGGGCTCCATACCTCCAGAGCTCCATAGCTCCATACTTCCAGAGCTCCATAGCTCCATACTTCCATAGCTCCATACTTCCATACCTCCATAGCTCCATACTTCCATAGCACCAGAGCTCCATACTTCCATAGCACCAGAGCTCCATACCTCCAGAGCTCCAGAGCTCCAGCCTGGGTGGCTGGTGGCTCCATAGCTCCATACTTCCATAGCTCTAAGTCAGAGAGTTGGCGAAAATTGCACTAAGTGCGAAAGCCCATTCATTTACAACGGCGTGTCCACAAGGCGGCGACATTTCCCCGTTACCGGTGGCTGCGCGGCGGGTGAGTGACAGAGCTTATCCGAGCGGCTGGAACTCTGCGCCGGCGTGGTCGAGCGTGAGGCCTCGGCCCTTTGGCTGCCTGGTACCTAAAACACTTCCATTGATCCAGCCACGGAGGGTGCTGGCTGGTGGCTCCATACCTCCATAGCTCCATAGCACCAGAGCTCCATAGCTCCATAGCACCAGAGCTCCATGGCTTCAGAGCTCCATAGCACCATAGCTCCATACCTCCAGAGCTCCAGGGCTCCATAGCTCCATACCTCCAGAGCTCCATACCTCCAGAGCTCCATACCTCCAGAGCTCCATAGCACCAGAGCTCCATGGCTTCAGAGCTCCATAGCACCATAGCTCCATACCTCCAGAGCTCCAGGGCTCCATAGCTCCATACCTCCAGAGCTCCATACCTCCAGAGCTCCATACCTCCAGAGCTCCAGAGCTCCATAGCACCAGAGCTCCATGGCTTCAGAGCTCCATAGCACCATAGCTCCATACCTCCAGAGCTCCAGGGCTCCATAGCTCCATACCTCCAGAGCTCCATACCTCCAGAGCTCCAGAGCTCCATAGCACCAGAGCTCCATGGCTTCAGAGCTCCATAGCACCATAGCTCCATACCTCCAGAGCTCCAGGGCTCCATAGCTCCATACCTCCAGAGCTCCATACCTCCAGAGCTCCATACCTCCAGAGCTCCATAGCTCCATAGCACCAGAGCTCCATAGCTCCATAGCACCAGAGCTCCATAGCACCAGAGCTCCATAGCACCAGAGCTCCATAGCTCCATAGCACCAGAGCTCCATAGCTCCATAGCACCAGAGCTCCATAGCTCCATAGCACCAGAGCTCCATACTTCCAGAGCTCCATAGCTCCATAGCTCCATAGCACCAGAGCTCCATAGCTCCATAGCACCAGAGCTCCATGGCTTCAGAGCTCCATAGCACCATAGCTCCATACCTCCAGAGCTCCAGGGCTCCATAGCTCCATACCTCCAGAGCTCCATACCTCCAGAGCTCCATACCTCCAGAGCTCCATAGCACCAGAGCTCCATAGCTCCATAGCACCAGAGCTCCATAGCACCAGAGCTCCATAGCACCGGAGCTCCATAGCTCCATAGCACCAGAGCTCCATAGCTCCATAGCACCAGAGCTCCATACTTCCAGAGCTCCATAGCTCCATAGCTCCATAGCACCAGAGCTCCATACTTCCATAGCTCCATAGCTCCATACCTCCAGAGCTCCATAGCTCCATAGCTCCATACCTCCAGAGCTCCATAGCTCCAGAGCTCCATAGCTCCATAGCTCCATAGCACCAGAGCTCCATAGCTCCATAGCACCAGAGCTCCATACTTCCATAGCTCCAGGGCTCCATAGCTCCAGGGCTCCATACCTCCAGAGCTCCATAGCTCCATACTTCCAGAGCTCCATAGCTCCATACTTCCATAGCTCCATACTTCCATAGCACCAGAGCTCCATACTTCCATAGCACCAGAGCTCCATACCTCCAGAGCTCCAGAGCTCCAGCCTGGGTGGCTGGTGGCTCCATAGCTCCATACTTCCATAGCTCTAAGTCAGAGAGTTGGCGAAAATTGCACTAAGTGCGAAAGCCCATTCATTTACAACGGCGTGTCCACAAGGCGGCGACATTTCCCCGTTACCGGTGGCTGCGCGGCGGGTGAGTGACAGAGCTTATCCGAGCGGCTGGAACTCTGCGCCGGCGTGGTCGAGCGTGAGGCCTCGGCCCTTTGGCTGCCTGGTACCTAAAACACTTCCATTGATCCAGCCACGGAGGGTGCTGGCTGGTGGCTCCATACCTCCATAGCTCCATAGCACCAGAGCTCCATAGCTCCATAGCACCAGAGCTCCATGGCTTCAGAGCTCCATAGCACCATAGCTCCATACCTCCAGAGCTCCAGGGCTCCATAGCTCCATACCTCCAGAGCTCCATACCTCCAGAGCTCCATACCTCCAGAGCTCCATAGCACCAGAGCTCCATGGCTTCAGAGCTCCATAGCACCATAGCTCCATACCTCCAGAGCTCCAGGGCTCCATAGCTCCATACCTCCAGAGCTCCATACCTCCAGAGCTCCATACCTCCAGAGCTCCAGAGCTCCATAGCACCAGAGCTCCATGGCTTCAGAGCTCCATAGCACCATAGCTCCATACCTCCAGAGCTCCAGGGCTCCATAGCTCCATACCTCCAGAGCTCCATACCTCCAGAGCTCCAGAGCTCCATAGCACCAGAGCTCCATGGCTTCAGAGCTCCATAGCACCATAGCTCCATACCTCCAGAGCTCCAGGGCTCCATAGCTCCATACCTCCAGAGCTCCATACCTCCAGAGCTCCAGAGCTCCATAGCACCAGAGCTCCATGGCTTCAGAGCTCCATAGCACCATAGCTCCATACCTCCAGAGCTCCAGGGCTCCAAAGCTCCATACCTCCAGAGCTCCATACCTCCAGAGCTCCATACCTCCAGAGCTCCATAGCTCCATAGCACCAGAGCTCCATAGCTCCATAGCACCAGAGCTCCATAGCACCAGAGCTCCATAGCACCAGAGCTCCATAGCTCCATAGCACCAGAGCTCCATAGCTCCATAGCACCAGAGCTCCATAGCTCCATAGCACCAGAGCTCCATACTTCCAGAGCTCCATAGCTCCATAGCTCCATAGCACCAGAGCTCCATAGCTCCATAGCACCAGAGCTCCATAGCTCCATAGCACCAGAGCTCCATACTTCCATAGCTCCATAGCTCCATACCTCCAGAGCTCCATAGCTCCATAGCTCCATACCTCCAGAGCTCCATAGCTCCAGAGCTCCATAGCTCCATAGCACCAGAGCTCCATAGCTCCATAGCACCAGAGCTCCATACTTCCATAGCTCCAGGGCTCCATAGCTCCAGGGCTCCATAGCTCCATACCTCCAGAGCTCCATAGCTCCATACTTCCAGAGCTCCATAGCTCCATAGCACCAGAGCTCCATAGCTCCATAGCACCAGAGCTCCATAGCTCCATAGCACCAGAGCTCCATAGCTCCATAGCACCAGAGCTCCATAGCTCCATAGCTCCAGGGCTCCATAGCTCCATAGCTCCAGGGCTCCATAGCTCCATAGCTCCAGGGCTCCATAGCTGCATAGCTCCATACCTCCAGAGCTCCATACCTCCAGAGCTCCATACCTCCATAGCACCAGAGCTCCATAGCTCCAGGGCTCCATACTTCCATAGCTCCATAGCTCCAGAGCTCCATAGCTCCATACTTCCAGAGCTCCATAGCTCCATAGCTCCATACTTCCATAGCTCCATAGCTCCATACTTCCATAGCACCTGAGCTCCATACCTCCAGAGCTCCATAGCTCCAGCCTGGGTGGCTGGTGGCTCCATAGCTCCATACTTCCATAGCTCTAAGTCAGAGAGTTGGCGAAAATTGCACTAAGTGCGAAAGCCCATTCATTTACAACGGCGTGTCCGCCAGGCGGCGACATTTCCCCGTTACCGGTGGCTGCGCGGCGGGTGAGTGACAGAGCTTATCCGAGCGGCTGGAACTCTGCGCCGGCGTGGTCGAGCGTGAGGCCTCGGCCCTTTGGCTGCCTGGTACCTAAAACACTTCCATTGATCCAGCCACGGAGGGTGCTGGCTGGTGGCTCCATACCTCCATAGCTCCATAGCACCAAAGCTCCATAGCTCCATAGCACCAGAGCTCCATGGCTTCAGAGCTCCATAGCACCATAGCTCCATACCTCCAGAGCTCCAGGGCTCCATAGCTCCATACCTCCAGAACTCCATACCTCCAGAGCTCCATACCTCCAGAGCTCCATAGCACCAGAGCTCCATGGCTTCAGAGCTCCATAGCACCATAGCTCCATATATCCAGAGCTCCAGGGCTCCATAGCTCCATACCTCCAGAGCTCCATACCTCCAGAGCTCCATAGCACCAGAGCTCCATGGCTTCAGAGCTCCATAGCACCATAGCTCCATACCTCCAGAGCTCCAGGGCTCCATAGCTCCATACCTCCAGAGCTCCATACCTCCAGAGCTCCATACCTCCAGAGCTCCAGAGCTCCATAGCACCAGAGCTCCATGGCTTCAGAGCTCCATAGCTCCATACCTCCAGAGCTCCAGGGCTCCATAGCTCCATACCTCCAGAGCTCCAGAGCTCCATAGCACCAGAGCTCCATGGCTTCAGAGCTCCATAGCACCATAGCTCCATACCTCCAGAGCTCCAGGGCTCCATAGCTCCATACCTCCAGAGCTCCATACCTCCAGAGCTCCATACCTCCAGAGCTCCATAGCTCCATAGCACCAGAGCTCCATAGCTCCATAGCACCAGAGCTCCATAGCACCAGAGCTCCATAGCACCAGAGCTCCATAGCTCCATAGCACCAGAGCTCCATAGCTCCATAGCACCAGAGCTCCATAGCTCCATAGCACCAGAGCTCCATACTTCCAGAGCTCCATAGCTCCATAGCTCCATAGCACCAGAGCTCCATAGCTCCATAGCACCAGAGCTCCATAGCTCCATAGCACCAGAGCTCCATACTTCCATAGCTCCATAGCTCCATACCTCCAGAGCTCCATAGCTCCATAGCTGCATACCTCCAGAGCTCCATAGCTCCAGAGCTCCATAGCTCCATAGCTCCATAGCACCAGAGCTCCATAGCTCCATAGCACCAGAGCTCCATACTTCCATAGCTCCAGGGCTCCATAGCTCCAGGGCTCCATACCTCCAGAGCTCCATAGCTCCATACTTCCAGAGCTCCATAGCTCCATACTTCCATAGCTCCATACTTCCATACCTCCATAGATCCATACTTCCATAGCACCAGAGCTCCATACTTCCATAGCACCAGAGCTCCATACCTCCAGAGCTCCAGAGCTCCAGCCTGGGTGGCTGGTGGCTCCATAGCTCCATACTTCCATAGCTCTAAGTCAGAGAGTTGGCGAAAATTGCACTAAGTGCGAAAGCCCATTCATTTACAACGGCGTGTCCACAAGGCGGCGACATTTCCCCGTTACCGGTGGCTGCGCGGCGGGTGAGTGACAGAGCTTATCCGAGCGGCTGGAACTCTGCGCCGGCGTGGTCGAGCGTGAGGCCTCGGCCCTTTGGCTGCCTGGTACCTAAAACACTTCCATTGATCCAGCCACGGAGGGTGCTGGCTGGTGGCTCCATACCTCCATAGCTCCATAGCACCAGAGCTCCATAGCTCCATAGCACCAGAGCTCCATGGCTTCAGAGCTCCATAGCACCATAGCTCCATACCTCCAGAGCTCCAGGGCTCCATAGCTCCATACCTCCAGAGCTCCATACCTCCAGAGCTCCATACCTCCAGAGCTCCATAGCACCAGAGCTCCATGGCTTCAGAGCTCCATAGCACCATAGCTCCATACCTCCAGAGCTCCAGGGCTCCATAGCTCCATACCTCCAGAGCTCCATACCTCCAGAGCTCCATACCTCCAGAGCTCCATAGCACCAGAGCTCCATGGCTTCAGAGCTCCATAGCACCATAGCTCCATACCTCCAGAGCTCCAGGGCTCCATAGCTCCATACCTCCAGAGCTCCATACCTCCAGAGCTCCATACCTCCAGAGCTCCATAGCACCAGAGCTCCATGGCTTCAGAGCTCCATAGCACCATAGCTCCATACCTCCAGAGCTCCAGGGCTCCATAGCTCCATACCTCCAGAGCTCCATACCTCCAGAGCTCCATACCTCCAGAGCTCCAGAGCTCCATAGCACCAGAGCTCCATGGCTTCAGAGCTCCATAGCACCATAGCTCCATACCTCCAGAGCTCCAGGGCTCCATAGCTCCATACCTCCAGAGCTCCATACCTCCAGAGCTCCAGAGCTCCATAGCACCAGAGCTCCATGGCTTCAGAGCTCCATAGCACCATAGCTCCATACCTCCAGAGCTCCAGGGCTCCATAGCTCCATACCTCCAGAGCTCCATACCTCCAGAGCTCCAGAGCTCCATAGCACCAGAGCTCCATGGCTTCAGAGCTCCATAGCACCATAGCTCCATACCTCCAGAGCTCCAGGGCTCCAAAGCTCCATACCTCCAGAGCTCCATACCTCCAGAGCTCCATACCTCCAGAGCTCCATAGCTCCATAGCACCAGAGCTCCATAGCTCCATAGCACCAGAGCTCCATAGCACCAGAGCTCCATAGCTCCATAGCACCAGAGCTCCATAGCTCCATAGCACCAGAGCTCCATAGCTCCATAGCACCAGAGCTCCATACTTCCAGAGCTCCATAGCTCCATAGCTCCATAGCACCAGAGCTCCATAGCTCCATAGCACCAGAGCTCCATAGCTCCATAGCACCAGAGCTCCATACTTCCATAGCTCCATAGCTCCATACCTCCAGAGCTCCATAGCTCCATAGCTCCATACCTCCAGAGCTCCATAGCTCCAGAGCTCCATAGCTCCATAGCACCAGAGCTCCATAGCTCCATAGCACCAGAGCTCCATACTTCCATAGCTCCAGGGCTCCATAGCTCCAGGGCTCCATAGCTCCATACCTCCAGAGCTCCATAGCTCCATACTTCCAGAGCTCCATAGCTCCATAGCACCAGAGCTCCATAGCTCCATAGCACCAGAGCTCCATAGCTCCATAGCACCAGAGCTCCATAGCTCCATAGCACCAGAGCTCCATAGCTCCATAGCTCCAGGGCTCCATAGCTCCATAGCTCCAGGGCTCCATAGCTCCATAGCTCCAGGGCTCCATAGCTCCATAGCTCCATACCTCCAGAGCTCCATACCTCCAGAGCTCCATACCTCCATAGCACCAGAGCTCCATAGCTCCAGGGCTCCAGGGCTCCATAGCTCCATACCTCCAGAGCTCCATAGCTCCATACTTCCAGAGCTCCATAGCTCCATAGCTCCATACTTCCATAGCTCCATAGCTCCATACTTCCATAGCACCTGAGCTCCATACCTCCAGAGCTCCATAGCTCCAGCCTGGGTGGCTGGTGGCTCCATAGCTCCATACTTCCATAGCTCTAAGTCAGAGAGTTGGCGAAAATTGCACTAAGTGCGAAAGCCCATTCATTTACAACGGCGTGTCCGCCAGGCGGCGACATTTCCCCGTTACCGGTGGCTGCGCGGCGGGTGAGTGACAGAGCTTATCCGAGCGGCTGGAACTCTGCGCCGGCGTGGTCGAGCGTGAGGCCTCGGCCCTTTGGCTGCCTGGTACCTAAAACACTTCCATTGATCCAGCCACGGAGGGTGCTGGCTGGTGGCTCCATACCTCCATAGCTCCATAGCACCAGAGCTCCATAGCTCCATAGCACCAGAGCTCCATGGCTTCAGAGCTCCATAGCACCATAGCTCCATACCTCCAGAGCTCCAGGGCTCCATAGCTCCATACCTCCAGAGCTCCATACCTCCAGAGCTCCATACCTCCAGAGCTCCATAGCACCAGAGCTCCATGGCTTCAGAGCTCCATAGCACCATAGCTCCATACCTCCAGAGCTCCAGGGCTCCATAGCTCCATACCTCCAGAGCTCCATACCTCCAGAGCTCCATACCTCCAGAGCTCCAGAGCTCCATAGCACCAGAGCTCCATGGCTTCAGAGCTCCATAGCACCATAGCTCCATACCTCCAGAGCTCCAGGGCTCCATAGCTCCATACCTCCAGAGCTCCATACCTCCAGAGCTCCAGAGCTCCATAGCACCAGAGCTCCATGGCTTCAGAGCTCCATAGCACCATAGCTCCATACCTCCAGAGCTCCAGGGCTCCATAGCTCCATACCTCCAGAGCTCCATACCTCCAGAGCTCCAGAGCTCCATAGCACCAGAGCTCCATGGCTTCAGAGCTCCATAGCACCATAGCTCCATACCTCCAGAGCTCCAGGGCTCCAAAGCTCCATACCTCCAGAGCTCCATACCTCCAGAGCTCCATACCTCCAGAGCTCCATAGCTCCATAGCACCAGAGCTCCATAGCTCCATAGCACCAGAGCTCCATAGCACCAGAGCTCCATAGCACCAGAGCTCCATAGCTCCATAGCACCAGAGCTCCATAGCTCCATAGCACCAGAGCTCCATAGCTCCATAGCACCAGAGCTCCATACTTCCAGAGCTCCATAGCTCCATAGCTCCATAGCACCAGAGCTCCATAGCTCCATAGCACCAGAGCTCCATAGCTCCATAGCACCAGAGCTCCATACTTCCATAGCTCCATAGCTCCATACCTCCAGAGCTCCATAGCTCCATAGCTCCATACCTCCAGAGCTCCATAGCTCCAGAGCTCCATAGCTCCATAGCACCAGAGCTCCATAGCTCCATAGCACCAGAGCTCCATACTTCCATAGCTCCAGGGCTCCATAGCTCCAGGGCTCCATAGCTCCATACCTCCAGAGCTCCATAGCTCCATACTTCCAGAGCTCCATAGCTCCATAGCACCAGAGCTCCATAGCTCCATAGCACCAGAGCTCCATAGCTCCATAGCACCAGAGCTCCATAGCTCCATAGCACCAGAGCTCCATAGCTCCATAGCTCCAGGGCTCCATAGCTCCATAGCTCCAGGGCTCCATAGCTCCATAGCTCCAGGGCTCCATAGCTGCATAGCTCCATACCTCCAGAGCTCCATACCTCCAGAGCTCCATACCTCCATAGCACCAGAGCTCCATAGCTCCAGGGCTCCATACTTCCATAGCTCCATAGCTCCAGAGCTCCATAGCTCCATACTTCCAGAGCTCCATAGCTCCATAGCTCCATACTTCCATAGCTCCATAGCTCCATACTTCCATAGCACCTGAGCTCCATACCTCCAGAGCTCCATAGCTCCAGCCTGGGTGGCTGGTGGCTCCATAGCTCCATACTTCCATAGCTCTAAGTCAGAGAGTTGGCGAAAATTGCACTAAGTGCGAAAGCCCATTCATTTACAACGGCGTGTCCGCCAGGCGGCGACATTTCCCCGTTACCGGTGGCTGCGCGGCGGGTGAGTGACAGAGCTTATCCGAGCGGCTGGAACTCTGCGCCGGCGTGGTCGAGCGTGAGGCCTCGGCCCTTTGGCTGCCTGGTACCTAAAACACTTCCATTGATCCAGCCACGGAGGGTGCTGGCTGGTGGCTCCATACCTCCATAGCTCCATAGCACCAAAGCTCCATAGCTCCATAGCACCAGAGCTCCATGGCTTCAGAGCTCCATAGCACCATAGCTCCATACCTCCAGAGCTCCAGGGCTCCATAGCTCCATACCTCCAGAACTCCATACCTCCAGAGCTCCATACCTCCAGAGCTCCATAGCACCAGAGCTCCATGGCTTCAGAGCTCCATAGCACCATAGCTCCATATATCCAGAGCTCCAGGGCTCCATAGCTCCATACCTCCAGAGCTCCATACCTCCAGAGCTCCATAGCACCAGAGCTCCATGGCTTCAGAGCTCCATAGCACCATAGCTCCATACCTCCAGAGCTCCAGGGCTCCATAGCTCCATACCTCCAGAGCTCCATACCTCCAGAGCTCCATACCTCCAGAGCTCCAGAGCTCCATAGCACCAGAGCTCCATGGCTTCAGAGCTCCATAGCTCCATACCTCCAGAGCTCCAGGGCTCCATAGCTCCATACCTCCAGAGCTCCAGAGCTCCATAGCACCAGAGCTCCATGGCTTCAGAGCTCCATAGCACCATAGCTCCATACCTCCAGAGCTCCAGGGCTCCATAGCTCCATACCTCCAGAGCTCCATACCTCCAGAGCTCCATACCTCCAGAGCTCCATAGCTCCATAGCACCAGAGCTCCATAGCTCCATAGCACCAGAGCTCCATAGCACCAGAGCTCCATAGCACCAGAGCTCCATAGCTCCATAGCACCAGAGCTCCATAGCTCCATAGCACCAGAGCTCCATAGCTCCATAGCACCAGAGCTCCATACTTCCAGAGCTCCATAGCTCCATAGCTCCATAGCACCAGAGCTCCATAGCTCCATAGCACCAGAGCTCCATAGCTCCATAGCACCAGAGCTCCATACTTCCATAGCTCCATAGCTCCATACCTCCAGAGCTCCATAGCTCCATAGCTGCATACCTCCAGAGCTCCATAGCTCCAGAGCTCCATAGCTCCATAGCTCCATAGCACCAGAGCTCCATAGCTCCATAGCACCAGAGCTCCATACTTCCATAGCTCCAGGGCTCCATAGCTCCAGGGCTCCATACCTCCAGAGCTCCATAGCTCCATACTTCCAGAGCTCCATAGCTCCATACTTCCATAGCTCCATACTTCCATACCTCCATAGATCCATACTTCCATAGCACCAGAGCTCCATACTTCCATAGCACCAGAGCTCCATACCTCCAGAGCTCCAGAGCTCCAGCCTGGGTGGCTGGTGGCTCCATAGCTCCATACTTCCATAGCTCTAAGTCAGAGAGTTGGCGAAAATTGCACTAAGTGCGAAAGCCCATTCATTTACAACGGCGTGTCCACAAGGCGGCGACATTTCCCCGTTACCGGTGGCTGCGCGGCGGGTGAGTGACAGAGCTTATCCGAGCGGCTGGAACTCTGCGCCGGCGTGGTCGAGCGTGAGGCCTCGGCCCTTTGGCTGCCTGGTACCTAAAACACTTCCATTGATCCAGCCACGGAGGGTGCTGGCTGGTGGCTCCATACCTCCATAGCTCCATAGCACCAGAGCTCCATAGCTCCATAGCACCAGAGCTCCATGGCTTCAGAGCTCCATAGCACCATAGCTCCATACCTCCAGAGCTCCAGGGCTCCATAGCTCCATACCTCCAGAGCTCCATACCTCCAGAGCTCCATACCTCCAGAGCTCCATAGCACCAGAGCTCCATGGCTTCAGAGCTCCATAGCACCATAGCTCCATACCTCCAGAGCTCCAGGGCTCCAAAGCTCCATACCTCCAGAGCTCCATACCTCCAGAGCTCCATACCTCCAGAGCTCCATAGCTCCAGAGCTCCATACCTCCAGAGCTCCATAGCACCAGAGCTCCATAGCACCAGAGCTCCATAGCTCCATAGCACCAGAGCTCCATAGCTCCATAGCACCAGAGCTCCATAGCTCCATAGCACCAGAGCTCCATACTTCCAGAGCTCCATAGCTCCATAGCTCCATAGCACCAGAGCTCCATAGCTCCATAGCACCAGAGCTCCATAGCTCCATAGCACCAGAGCTCCATACTTCCATAGCTCCATAGCTCCATACCTCCAGAGCTCCATAGCTCCATAGCTCCATACCTCCAGAGCTCCATAGCTCCAGAGCTCCATAGCTCCATAGCTCCATAGCACCAGAGCTCCATAGCTCCATAGCACCAGAGCTCCATACTTCCATAGCTCCAGGGCTCCATAGCTCCAGGGCTCCATACCTCCAGAGCTCCATAGCTCCATACTTCCAGAGCTCCATAGCTCCATACTTCCATAGCTCCATACTTCCATACCTCCATAGCTCCATACTTCCATAGCACCAGAGCTCCATACTTCCATAGCACCAGAGCTCCATACCTCCAGAGCTCCAGAGCTCCAGCCTGGGTGGCTGGTGGCTCCATAGCTCCATACTTCCATAGCTCTAAGTCAGAGAGTTGGCGAAAATTGCACTAAGTGCGAAAGCCCATTCATTTACAACGGCGTGTCCACAAGGCGGCGACATTTCCCCGTTACCGGTGGCTGCGCGGCGGGTGAGTGACAGAGCTTATCCGAGCGGCTGGAACTCTGCGCCGGCGTGGTCGAGCGTGAGGCCTCGGCCCTTTGGCTGCCTGGTACCTAAAACACTTCCATTGATCCAGCCACGGAGGGTGCTGGCTGGTGGCTCCATACCTCCATAGCTCCATAGCACCAGAGCTCCATAGCTCCATAGCACCAGAGCTCCATGGCTTCAGAGCTCCATAGCACCATAGCTCCATACCTCCAGAGCTCCAGGGCTCCATAGCTCCATACCTCCAGAGCTCCATACCTCCAGAGCTCCATACCTCCAGAGCTCCATAGCACCAGAGCTCCATGGCTTCAGAGCTCCATAGCACCATAGCTCCATACCTCCAGAGCTCCAGGGCTCCATAGCTCCATACCTCCAGAGCTCCATACCTCCAGAGCTCCATACCTCCAGAGCTCCAGAGCTCCATAGCACCAGAGCTCCATGGCTTCAGAGCTCCATAGCACCATAGCTCCATACCTCCAGAGCTCCAGGGCTCCATAGCTCCATACCTCCAGAGCTCCATACCTCCAGAGCTCCAGAGCTCCATAGCACCAGAGCTCCATGGCTTCAGAGCTCCATAGCACCATAGCTCCATACCTCCAGAGCTCCAGGGCTCCATAGCTCCATACCTCCAGAGCTCCATACCTCCAGAGCTCCATACCTCCAGAGCTCCATAGCTCCATAGCACCAGAGCTCCATAGCTCCATAGCACCAGAGCTCCATAGCACCAGAGCTCCATAGCACCAGAGCTCCATAGCTCCATAGCACCAGAGCTCCATAGCTCCATAGCACCAGAGCTCCATAGCTCCATAGCACCAGAGCTCCATACTTCCAGAGCTCCATAGCTCCATAGCTCCATAGCACCAGAGCTCCATAGCTCCATAGCACCAGAGCTCCATGGCTTCAGAGCTCCATAGCACCATAGCTCCATACCTCCAGAGCTCCAGGGCTCCATAGCTCCATACCTCCAGAGCTCCATACCTCCAGAGCTCCATACCTCCAGAGCTCCATAGCACCAGAGCTCCATAGCTCCATAGCACCAGAGCTCCATAGCACCAGAGCTCCATAGCACCGGAGCTCCATAGCTCCATAGCACCAGAGCTCCATAGCTCCATAGCACCAGAGCTCCATACTTCCAGAGCTCCATAGCTCCATAGCTCCATAGCACCAGAGCTCCATACTTCCATAGCTCCATAGCTCCATACCTCCAGAGCTCCATAGCTCCATAGCTCCATACCTCCAGAGCTCCATAGCTCCAGAGCTCCATAGCTCCATAGCTCCATAGCACCAGAGCTCCATAGCTCCATAGCACCAGAGCTCCATACTTCCATAGCTCCAGGGCTCCATAGCTCCAGGGCTCCATACCTCCAGAGCTCCATAGCTCCATACTTCCAGAGCTCCATAGCTCCATACTTCCATAGCTCCATACTTCCATAGCACCAGAGCTCCATACTTCCATAGCACCAGAGCTCCATACCTCCAGAGCTCCAGAGCTCCAGCCTGGGTGGCTGGTGGCTCCATAGCTCCATACTTCCATAGCTCTAAGTCAGAGAGTTGGCGAAAATTGCACTAAGTGCGAAAGCCCATTCATTTACAACGGCGTGTCCACAAGGCGGCGACATTTCCCCGTTACCGGTGGCTGCGCGGCGGGTGAGTGACAGAGCTTATCCGAGCGGCTGGAACTCTGCGCCGGCGTGGTCGAGCGTGAGGCCTCGGCCCTTTGGCTGCCTGGTACCTAAAACACTTCCATTGATCCAGCCACGGAGGGTGCTGGCTGGTGGCTCCATACCTCCATAGCTCCATAGCACCAGAGCTCCATAGCTCCATAGCACCAGAGCTCCATGGCTTCAGAGCTCCATAGCACCATAGCTCCATACCTCCAGAGCTCCAGGGCTCCATAGCTCCATACCTCCAGAGCTCCATACCTCCAGAGCTCCATACCTCCAGAGCTCCATAGCACCAGAGCTCCATGGCTTCAGAGCTCCATAGCACCATAGCTCCATACCTCCAGAGCTCCAGGGCTCCATAGCTCCATACCTCCAGAGCTCCATACCTCCAGAGCTCCATACCTCCAGAGCTCCAGAGCTCCATAGCACCAGAGCTCCATGGCTTCAGAGCTCCATAGCACCATAGCTCCATACCTCCAGAGCTCCAGGGCTCCATAGCTCCATACCTCCAGAGCTCCATACCTCCAGAGCTCCAGAGCTCCATAGCACCAGAGCTCCATGGCTTCAGAGCTCCATAGCACCATAGCTCCATACCTCCAGAGCTCCAGGGCTCCATAGCTCCATACCTCCAGAGCTCCATACCTCCAGAGCTCCAGAGCTCCATAGCACCAGAGCTCCATGGCTTCAGAGCTCCATAGCACCATAGCTCCATACCTCCAGAGCTCCAGGGCTCCAAAGCTCCATACCTCCAGAGCTCCATACCTCCAGAGCTCCATACCTCCAGAGCTCCATAGCTCCATAGCACCAGAGCTCCATAGCTCCATAGCACCAGAGCTCCATAGCACCAGAGCTCCATAGCACCAGAGCTCCATAGCTCCATAGCACCAGAGCTCCATAGCTCCATAGCACCAGAGCTCCATAGCTCCATAGCACCAGAGCTCCATACTTCCAGAGCTCCATAGCTCCATAGCTCCATAGCACCAGAGCTCCATAGCTCCATAGCACCAGAGCTCCATAGCTCCATAGCACCAGAGCTCCATACTTCCATAGCTCCATAGCTCCATACCTCCAGAGCTCCATAGCTCCATAGCTCCATACCTCCAGAGCTCCATAGCTCCAGAGCTCCATAGCTCCATAGCACCAGAGCTCCATAGCTCCATAGCACCAGAGCTCCATACTTCCATAGCTCCAGGGCTCCATAGCTCCAGGGCTCCATAGCTCCATACCTCCAGAGCTCCATAGCTCCATACTTCCAGAGCTCCATAGCTCCATAGCACCAGAGCTCCATAGCTCCATAGCACCAGAGCTCCATAGCTCCATAGCACCAGAGCTCCATAGCTCCATAGCACCAGAGCTCCATAGCTCCATAGCTCCAGGGCTCCATAGCTCCATAGCTCCAGGGCTCCATAGCTCCATAGCTCCAGGGCTCCATAGCTGCATAGCTCCATACCTCCAGAGCTCCATACCTCCAGAGCTCCATACCTCCATAGCACCAGAGCTCCATAGCTCCAGGGCTCCATACTTCCATAGCTCCATAGCTCCAGAGCTCCATAGCTCCATACTTCCAGAGCTCCATAGCTCCATAGCTCCATACTTCCATAGCTCCATAGCTCCATACTTCCATAGCACCTGAGCTCCATACCTCCAGAGCTCCATAGCTCCAGCCTGGGTGGCTGGTGGCTCCATAGCTCCATACTTCCATAGCTCTAAGTCAGAGAGTTGGCGAAAATTGCACTAAGTGCGAAAGCCCATTCATTTACAACGGCGTGTCCGCCAGGCGGCGACATTTCCCCGTTACCGGTGGCTGCGCGGCGGGTGAGTGACAGAGCTTATCCGAGCGGCTGGAACTCTGCGCCGGCGTGGTCGAGCGTGAGGCCTCGGCCCTTTGGCTGCCTGGTACCTAAAACACTTCCATTGATCCAGCCACGGAGGGTGCTGGCTGGTGGCTCCATACCTCCATAGCTCCATAGCACCAAAGCTCCATAGCTCCATAGCACCAGAGCTCCATGGCTTCAGAGCTCCATAGCACCATAGCTCCATACCTCCAGAGCTCCAGGGCTCCATAGCTCCATACCTCCAGAACTCCATACCTCCAGAGCTCCATACCTCCAGAGCTCCATAGCACCAGAGCTCCATGGCTTCAGAGCTCCATAGCACCATAGCTCCATATATCCAGAGCTCCAGGGCTCCATAGCTCCATACCTCCAGAGCTCCATACCTCCAGAGCTCCATAGCACCAGAGCTCCATGGCTTCAGAGCTCCATAGCACCATAGCTCCATACCTCCAGAGCTCCAGGGCTCCATAGCTCCATACCTCCAGAGCTCCATACCTCCAGAGCTCCATACCTCCAGAGCTCCAGAGCTCCATAGCACCAGAGCTCCATGGCTTCAGAGCTCCATAGCTCCATACCTCCAGAGCTCCAGGGCTCCATAGCTCCATACCTCCAGAGCTCCAGAGCTCCATAGCACCAGAGCTCCATGGCTTCAGAGCTCCATAGCACCATAGCTCCATACCTCCAGAGCTCCAGGGCTCCATAGCTCCATACCTCCAGAGCTCCATACCTCCAGAGCTCCATACCTCCAGAGCTCCATAGCTCCATAGCACCAGAGCTCCATAGCTCCATAGCACCAGAGCTCCATAGCACCAGAGCTCCATAGCACCAGAGCTCCATAGCTCCATAGCACCAGAGCTCCATAGCTCCATAGCACCAGAGCTCCATAGCTCCATAGCACCAGAGCTCCATACTTCCAGAGCTCCATAGCTCCATAGCTCCATAGCACCAGAGCTCCATAGCTCCATAGCACCAGAGCTCCATAGCTCCATAGCACCAGAGCTCCATACTTCCATAGCTCCATAGCTCCATACCTCCAGAGCTCCATAGCTCCATAGCTGCATACCTCCAGAGCTCCATAGCTCCAGAGCTCCATAGCTCCATAGCTCCATAGCACCAGAGCTCCATAGCTCCATAGCACCAGAGCTCCATACTTCCATAGCTCCAGGGCTCCATAGCTCCAGGGCTCCATACCTCCAGAGCTCCATAGCTCCATACTTCCAGAGCTCCATAGCTCCATACTTCCATAGCTCCATACTTCCATACCTCCATAGATCCATACTTCCATAGCACCAGAGCTCCATACTTCCATAGCACCAGAGCTCCATACCTCCAGAGCTCCAGCCTGGGTGGCTGGTGGCTCCATAGCTCCATACTTCCATAGCTCTAAGTCAGAGAGTTGGCGAAAATTGCACTAAGTGCGAAAGCCCATTCATTTACAACGGCGTGTCCACAAGGCGGCGACATTTCCCCGTTACCGGTGGCTGCGCGGCGGGTGAGTGACAGAGCTTATCCGAGCGGCTGGAACTCTGCGCCGGCGTGGTCGAGCGTGAGGCCTCGGCCCTTTGGCTGCCTGGTACCTAAAACACTTCCATTGATCCAGCCACGGAGGGTGCTGGCTGGTGGCTCCATACCTCCATAGCTCCATAGCACCAGAGCTCCATAGCTCCATAGCACCAGAGCTCCATGGCTTCAGAGCTCCATAGCACCATAGCTCCATACCTCCAGAGCTCCAGGGCTCCATAGCTCCATACCTCCAGAGCTCCATACCTCCAGAGCTCCATACCTCCAGAGCTCCATAGCACCAGAGCTCCATGGCTTCAGAGCTCCATAGCACCATAGCTCCATACCTCCAGAGCTCCAGGGCTCCATAGCTCCATACCTCCAGAGCTCCATACCTCCAGAGCTCCATACCTCCAGAGCTCCATAGCACCAGAGCTCCATGGCTTCAGAGCTCCATAGCACCATAGCTCCATACCTCCAGAGCTCCAGGGCTCCATAGCTCCATACCTCCAGAGCTCCATACCTCCAGAGCTCCATAGCACCAGAGCTCCATGGCTTCAGAGCTCCATAGCACCATAGCTCCATACCTCCAGAGCTCCAGGGCTCCATAGCTCCATACCTCCAGAGCTCCATACCTCCAGAGCTCCATACCTCCAGAGCTCCAGAGCTCCATAGCACCAGAGCTCCATGGCTTCAGAGCTCCATAGCACCATAGCTCCATACCTCCAGAGCTCCAGGGCTCCATAGCTCCATACCTCCAGAGCTCCATACCTCCAGAGCTCCAGAGCTCCATAGCACCAGAGCTCCATGGCTTCAGAGCTCCATAGCACCATAGCTCCATACCTCCAGAGCTCCAGGGCTCCATAGCTCCATACCTCCAGAGCTCCATACCTCCAGAGCTCCAGAGCTCCATAGCACCAGAGCTCCATGGCTTCAGAGCTCCATAGCACCATAGCTCCATACCTCCAGAGCTCCAGGGCTCCAAAGCTCCATACCTCCAGAGCTCCATACCTCCAGAGCTCCATACCTCCAGAGCTCCATAGCTCCATAGCACCAGAGCTCCATAGCTCCATAGCACCAGAGCTCCATAGCACCAGAGCTCCATAGCTCCATAGCACCAGAGCTCCATAGCTCCATAGCACCAGAGCTCCATAGCTCCATAGCACCAGAGCTCCATACTTCCAGAGCTCCATAGCTCCATAGCTCCATAGCACCAGAGCTCCATAGCTCCATAGCACCAGAGCTCCATAGCTCCATAGCACCAGAGCTCCATACTTCCATAGCTCCATAGCTCCATACCTCCAGAGCTCCATAGCTCCATAGCTCCATACCTCCAGAGCTCCATAGCTCCAGAGCTCCATAGCTCCATAGCACCAGAGCTCCATAGCTCCATAGCACCAGAGCTCCATACTTCCATAGCTCCAGGGCTCCATAGCTCCAGGGCTCCATAGCTCCATACCTCCAGAGCTCCATAGCTCCATACTTCCAGAGCTCCATAGCTCCATAGCACCAGAGCTCCATAGCTCCATAGCACCAGAGCTCCATAGCTCCATAGCACCAGAGCTCCATAGCTCCATAGCACCAGAGCTCCATAGCTCCATAGCTCCAGGGCTCCATAGCTCCATAGCTCCAGGGCTCCATAGCTCCATAGCTCCAGGGCTCCATAGCTCCATAGCTCCATACCTCCAGAGCTCCATACCTCCAGAGCTCCATACCTCCATAGCACCAGAGCTCCATAGCTCCAGGGCTCCAGGGCTCCATAGCTCCATACCTCCAGAGCTCCATAGCTCCATACTTCCAGAGCTCCATAGCTCCATAGCTCCATACTTCCATAGCTCCATAGCTCCATACTTCCATAGCACCTGAGCTCCATACCTCCAGAGCTCCATAGCTCCAGCCTGGGTGGCTGGTGGCTCCATAGCTCCATACTTCCATAGCTCTAAGTCAGAGAGTTGGCGAAAATTGCACTAAGTGCGAAAGCCCATTCATTTACAACGGCGTGTCCGCCAGGCGGCGACATTTCCCCGTTACCGGTGGCTGCGCGGCGGGTGAGTGACAGAGCTTATCCGAGCGGCTGGAACTCTGCGCCGGCGTGGTCGAGCGTGAGGCCTCGGCCCTTTGGCTGCCTGGTACCTAAAACACTTCCATTGATCCAGCCACGGAGGGTGCTGGCTGGTGGCTCCATACCTCCAGAGCTCCATAGCACCAGAGCTCCATAGCTCCATAGCACCAGAGCTCCATGGCTTCAGAGCTCCATAGCACCATAGCTCCATACCTCCAGAGCTCCAGGGCTCCATAGCTCCATACCTCCAGAGCTCCATACCTCCAGAGCTCCATACCTCCAGAGCTCCATAGCACCAGAGCTCCATAGCACCAGAGCTCCATGGCTTCAGAGCTCCATAGCACCATAGCTCCATACCTCCAGAGCTCCAGGGCTCCATAGCTCCATACCTCCAGAGCTCCATACCTCCAGAGCTCCATACCTCCAGAGCTCCATAGCACCAGAGCTCCATGGCTTCAGAGCTCCATAGCACCATAGCTCCATACCTCCAGAGCTCCAGGGCTCCATAGCTCCATACCTCCAGAGCTCCATACCTCCAGAGCTCCATACCTCCAGAGCTCCAGAGCTCCATAGCACCAGAGCTCCATACTTCCAGAGCTCCATAGCTCCATAGCTCCATAGCACCAGAGCTCCATAGCTCCATAGCACCAGAGCTCCATGGCTTCAGAGCTCCATAGCACCATAGCTCCATACCTCCAGAGCTCCAGGGCTCCATAGCTCCATACCTCCAGAGCTCCATACCTCCAGAGCTCCATACCTCCAGAGCTCCATAGCACCAGAGCTCCATAGCTCCATAGCACCAGAGCTCCATAGCACCAGAGCTCCATAGCTCCATAGCACCAGAGCTCCATAGCTCCATAGCACCAGAGCTCCATACTTCCAGAGCTCCATAGCTCCATAGCTCCATAGCACCAGAGCTCCATAGCTCCATAGCACCAGAGCTCCATAGCTCCATAGCACCAGAGCTCCATACTTCCATAGCTCCATAGCTCCATACCTCCAGAGCTCCATAGCTCCATAGCTGCATACCTCCAGAGCTCCATAGCTCCAGAGCTCCATAGCTCCATAGCTCCATAGCACCAGAGCTCCATAGCTCCATAGCACCAGAGCTCCATACTTCCATAGCTCCAGGGCTCCATAGCTCCAGGGCTCCATACCTCCAGAGCTCCATAGCTCCATACTTCCAGAGCTCCATAGCTCCATACTTCCATAGCTCCATACTTCCATACCTCCATAGCTCCATACTTCCATAGCACCAGAGCTCCATACTTCCATAGCACCAGAGCTCCATACCTCCAGAGCTCCAGAGCTCCAGCCTGGGTGGCTGGTGGCTCCATAGCTCCATACTTCCATAGCTCTAAGTCAGAGAGTTGGCGAAAATTGCACTAAGTGCGAAAGCCCATTCATTTACAACGGCGTGTCCACAAGGCGGCGACATTTCCCCGTTACCGGTGGCTGCGCGGCGGGTGAGTGACAGAGCTTATCCGAGCGGCTGGAACTCTGCGCCGGCGTGGTCGAGCGTGAGGCCTCGGCCCTTTGGCTGCCTGGTACCTAAAACACTTCCATTGATCCAGCCACGGAGGGTGCTGGCTGGTGGCTCCATACCTCCATAGCTCCATAGCACCAGAGCTCCATAGCTCCATAGCACCAGAGCTCCATGGCTTCAGAGCTCCATAGCACCATAGCTCCATACCTCCAGAGCTCCAGGGCTCCATAGCTCCATACCTCCAGAGCTCCATACCTCCAGAGCTCCATACCTCCAGAGCTCCATAGCACCAGAGCTCCATGGCTTCAGAGCTCCATAGCACCATAGCTCCATACCTCCAGAGCTCCAGGGCTCCATAGCTCCATACCTCCAGAGCTCCATACCTCCAGAGCTCCATACCTCCAGAGCTCCATAGCACCAGAGCTCCATGGCTTCAGAGCTCCATAGCACCATAGCTCCATACCTCCAGAGCTCCAGGGCTCCATAGCTCCATACCTCCAGAGCTCCATACCTCCAGAGCTCCATACCTCCAGAGCTCCATAGCACCAGAGCTCCATGGCTTCAGAGCTCCATAGCACCATAGCTCCATACCTCCAGAGCTCCAGGGCTCCATAGCTCCATACCTCCAGAGCTCCATACCTCCAGAGCTCCATACCTCCAGAGCTCCAGAGCTCCATAGCACCAGAGCTCCATGGCTTCAGAGCTCCATAGCACCATAGCTCCATACCTCCAGAGCTCCAGGGCTCCATAGCTCCATACCTCCAGAGCTCCATACCTCCAGAGCTCCAGAGCTCCATAGCACCAGAGCTCCATGGCTTCAGAGCTCCATAGCACCATAGCTCCATACCTCCAGAGCTCCAGGGCTCCATAGCTCCATACCTCCAGAGCTCCATACCTCCAGAGCTCCAGAGCTCCATAGCACCAGAGCTCCATGGCTTCAGAGCTCCATAGCACCATAGCTCCATACCTCCAGAGCTCCAGGGCTCCAAAGCTCCATACCTCCAGAGCTCCATACCTCCAGAGCTCCATACCTCCAGAGCTCCATAGCTCCATAGCACCAGAGCTCCATAGCTCCATAGCACCAGAGCTCCATAGCACCAGAGCTCCATAGCTCCATAGCACCAGAGCTCCATAGCTCCATAGCACCAGAGCTCCATAGCTCCATAGCACCAGAGCTCCATACTTCCATAGCTCCATAGCTCCATAGCTCCATAGCACCAGAGCTCCATAGCTCCATAGCACCAGAGCTCCATAGCTCCATAGCACCAGAGCTCCATACTTCCATAGCTCCATAGCTCCATACCTCCAGAGCTCCATAGCTCCATAGCTCCATACCTCCAGAGCTCCATAGCTCCAGAGCTCCATAGCTCCATAGCACCAGAGCTCCATAGCTCCATAGCACCAGAGCTCCATACTTCCATAGCTCCAGGGCTCCATAGCTCCAGGGCTCCATAGCTCCATACCTCCAGAGCTCCATAGCTCCATACTTCCAGAGCTCCATAGCTCCATAGCACCAGAGCTCCATAGCTCCATAGCACCAGAGCTCCATAGCTCCATAGCACCAGAGCTCCATAGCTCCATAGCACCAGAGCTCCATAGCTCCATAGCTCCAGGGCTCCATAGCTCCATAGCTCCAGGGCTCCATAGCTCCATAGCTCCAGGGCTCCATAGCTCCATAGCTCCATACCTCCAGAGCTCCATACCTCCAGAGCTCCATACCTCCATAGCACCAGAGCTCCATAGCTCCAGGGCTCCAGGGCTCCATAGCTCCATACCTCCAGAGCTCCATAGCTCCATACTTCCAGAGCTCCATAGCTCCATAGCTCCATACTTCCATAGCTCCATAGCTCCATACTTCCATAGCACCTGAGCTCCATACCTCCAGAGCTCCATAGCTCCAGCCTGGGTGGCTGGTGGCTCCATAGCTCCATACTTCCATAGCTCTAAGTCAGAGAGTTGGCGAAAATTGCACTAAGTGCGAAAGCCCATTCATTTACAACGGCGTGTCCGCCAGGCGGCGACATTTCCCCGTTACCGGTGGCTGCGCGGCGGGTGAGTGACAGAGCTTATCCGAGCGGCTGGAACTCTGCGCCGGCGTGGTCGAGCGTGAGGCCTCGGCCCTTTGGCTGCCTGGTACCTAAAACACTTCCATTGATCCAGCCACGGAGGGTGCTGGCTGGTGGCTCCATACCTCCATAGCTCCATAGCACCAGAGCTCCATAGCTCCATAGCACCAGAGCTCCATGGCTTCAGAGCTCCATAGCACCATAGCTCCATACCTCCAGAGCTCCAGGGCTCCATAGCTCCATACCTCCAGAGCTCCATACCTCCAGAGCTCCATACCTCCAGAGCTCCATAGCACCAGAGCTCCATAGCACCAGAGCTCCATGGCTTCAGAGCTCCATAGCACCATAGCTCCATACCTCCAGAGCTCCAGGGCTCCATAGCTCCATACCTCCAGAGCTCCATACCTCCAGAGCTCCATACCTCCAGAGCTCCATAGCACCAGAGCTCCATGGCTTCAGAGCTCCATAGCACCATAGCTCCATACCTCCAGAGCTCCAGGGCTCCATAGCTCCATACCTCCAGAGCTCCATACCTCCAGAGCTCCATACCTCCAGAGCTCCAGAGCTCCATAGCACCAGAGCTCCATGGCTTCAGAGCTCCATAGCACCATAGCTCCATACCTCCAGAGCTCCAGGGCTCCATAGCTCCATACCTCCAGAGCTCCATACCTCCAGAGCTCCAGAGCTCCATAGCACCAGAGCTCCATGGCTTCAGAGCTCCATAGCACCATAGCTCCATACCTCCAGAGCTCCAGGGCTCCATAGCTCCATACCTCCAGATCTACATACCTCCAGAGCTCCATACCTCCAGAGCTCCATAGCTCCATAGCACCAGAGCTCCATAGCACCAGAGCTCCATAGCACCAGAGCTCCATAGCTCCATAGCACCAGAGCTCCATAGCTCCATAGCACCAGAGCTCCATAGCTCCATAGCACCAGAGCTCCATACTTCCAGAGCTCCATAGCTCCATAGCTCCATAGCACCAGAGCTCCATAGCTCCATAGCACCAGAGCTCCATGGCTTCAGAGCTCCATAGCACCATAGCTCCATACCTCCAGAGCTCCAGGGCTCCATAGCTCCATACCTCCAGAGCTCCATACCTCCAGAGCTCCATAGCACCAGAGCTCCATAGCTCCATAGCACCAGAGCTCCATAGCACCAGAGCTCCATAGCACCAGAGCTCCATAGCTCCATAGCACCAGAGCTCCATAGCTCCATAGCACCAGAGCTCCATACTTCCAGAGCTCCATAGCTCCATAGCTCCATAGCACCAGAGTTCCATAGCTCCATAGCACCAGAGCTCCATAGCTCCATAGCACCAGAGCTCCATACTTCCATAGCTCCATAGCTCCATACCTCCAGAGCTCCATAGCTCCATAGCTGCATACCTCCAGAGCTCCATAGCTCCAGAGCTCCATAGCTCCATAGCTCCATAGCACCAGAGCTCCATAGCTCCATAGCACCAGAGCTCCATACTTCCATAGCTCCAGGGCTCCATAGCTCCAGGGCTCCATACCTCCAGAGCTCCATAGCTCCATACTTCCAGAGCTCCATAGCTCCATACTTCCATAGCTCCATACTTCCATACCTCCATAGCTCCATACTTCCATAGCACCAGAGCTCCATACTTCCATAGCACCAGAGCTCCATACCTCCAGAGCTCCAGAGCTCCAGCCTGGGTGGCTGGTGGCTCCATAGCTCCATACTTCCATAGCTCTAAGTCAGAGAGTTGGCGAAAATTGCACTAAGTGCGAAAGCCCATTCATTTACAACGGCGTGTCCACAAGGCGGCGACATTTCCCCGTTACCGGTGGCTGCGCGGCGGGTGAGTGACAGAGCTTATCCGAGCGGCTGGAACTCTGCGCCGGCGTGGTCGAGCGTGAGGCCTCGGCCCTTTGGCTGCCTGGTACCTAAAACACTTCCATTGATCCAGCCACGGAGGGTGCTGGCTGGTGGCTCCATACCTCCATAGCTCCATAGCACCAGAGCTCCATAGCTCCATAGCACCAGAGCTCCATGGCTTCAGAGCTCCATAGCACCATAGCTCCATACCTCCAGAGCTCCAGGGCTCCATAGCTCCATACCTCCAGAGCTCCATACCTCCAGAGCTCCATACCTCCAGAGCTCCATAGCACCAGAGCTCCATAGCTCCATAGCACCAGAGCTCCATAGCACCAGAGCTCCATAGCTCCATAGCACCAGAGCTCCATAGCTCCATAGCACCAGAGCTCCATAGCTCCATAGCACCAGAGCTCCATACTTCCAGAGCTCCATAGCTCCATAGCTCCATAGCACCAGAGCTCCATAGCTCCATAGCACCAGAGCTCCATAGCTCCATAGCACCAGAGCTCCATACTTCCATAGCTCCATAGCTCCATACCTCCAGAGCTCCATAGCTCCATAGCTCCATACCTCCAGAGCTCCATAGCTCCAGAGCTCCATAGCTCCATAGCTCCATAGCACCAGAGCTCCATAGCTCCATAGCACCAGAGCTCCATACTTCCATAGCTCCAGGGCTCCATAGCTCCAGGGCTCCATACCTCCAGAGCTCCATAGCTCCATACTTCCAGAGCTCCATAGCTCCATACTTCCATAGCTCCATACTTCCATACCTCCATAGCTCCATACTTCCATAGCACCAGAGCTCCATACTTCCATAGCACCAGAGCTCCATACCTCCAGAGCTCCAGAGCTCCAGCCTGGGTGGCTGGTGGCTCCATAGCTCCATACTTCCATAGCTCTAAGTCAGAGAGTTGGCGAAAATTGCACTAAGTGCGAAAGCCCATTCATTTACAACGGCGTGTCCACAAGGCGGCGACATTTCCCCGTTACCGGTGGCTGCGCGGCGGGTGAGTGACAGAGCTTATCCGAGCGGCTGGAACTCTGCGCCGGCGTGGTCGAGCGTGAGGCCTCGGCCCTTTGGCTGCCTGGTACCTAAAACACTTCCATTGATCCAGCCACGGAGGGTGCTGGCTGGTGGCTCCATACCTCCATAGCTCCATAGCACCAGAGCTCCATAGCTCCATAGCACCAGAGCTCCATGGCTTCAGAGCTCCATAGCACCATAGCTCCATACCTCCAGAGCTCCAGGGCTCCATAGCTCCATACCTCCAGAGCTCCATACCTCCAGAGCTCCATACCTCCAGAGCTCCATAGCACCAGAGCTCCATGGCTTCAGAGCTCCATAGCACCATAGCTCCATACCTCCAGAGCTCCAGGGCTCCATAGCTCCATACCTCCAGAGCTCCATACCTCCAGAGCTCCATACCTCCAGAGCTCCAGAGCTCCATAGCACCAGAGCTCCATGGCTTCAGAGCTCCATAGCACCATAGCTCCATACCTCCAGAGCTCCAGGGCTCCATAGCTCCATACCTCCAGAGCTCCATACCTCCAGAGCTCCAGAGCTCCATAGCACCAGAGCTCCATGGCTTCAGAGCTCCATAGCACCATAGCTCCATACCTCCAGAGCTCCAGGGCTCCATAGCTCCATACCTCCAGAGCTCCATAACTCCAGAGCTCCATACCTCCAGAGCTCCATAGCTCCATAGCACCAGAGCTCCATAGCTCCATAGCACCAGAGCTCCATAGCACCAGAGCTCCATAGCACCAGAGCTCCATAGCTCCATAGCACCAGAGCTCCATAGCTCCATAGCACCAGAGCTCCATAGCTCCATAGCACCAGAGCTCCATACTTCCAGAGCTCCATAGCTCCATAGCTCCATAGCACCAGAGCTCCATAGCTCCATAGCACCAGAGCTCCATGGCTTCAGAGCTCCATAGCACCATAGCTCCATACCTCCAGAGCTCCAGGGCTCCATAGCTCCATACCTCCAGAGCTCCATACCTCCAGAGCTCCATAGCACCAGAGCTCCATAGCTCCATAGCACCAGAGCTCCATAGCACCAGAGCTCCATAGCACCGGAGCTCCATAGCTCCATAGCACCAGAGCTCCATAGCTCCATAGCACCAGAGCTCCATACTTCCAGAGCTCCATAGCTCCATAGCACCAGAGCTCCATAGCTCCATAGCACCAGAGCTCCATAGCTCCATAGCACCAGAGCTCCATACTTCCATAGCTCCATAGCTCCATACCTCCAGAGCTCCATAGCTCCATAGCTCCATACCTCCAGAGCTCCATAGCTCCAGAGCTCCATAGCTCCATAGCTCCATAGCACCAGAGCTCCATAGCTCCATAGCACCAGAGCTCCATACTTCCATAGCTCCAGGGCTCCATAGCTCCAGGGCTCCATACCTCCAGAGCTCCATAGCTCCATACTTCCAGAGCTCCATAGCTCCATACTTCCATAGCTCCATACTTCCATAGCACCAGAGCTCCATACTTCCATAGCACCAGAGCTCCATACCTCCAGAGCTCCAGAGCTCCAGCCTGGGTGGCTGGTGGCTCCATAGCTCCATACTTCCATAGCTCTAAGTCAGAGAGTTGGCGAAAATTGCACTAAGTGCGAAAGCCCATTCATTTACAACGGCGTGTCCACAAGGCGGCGACATTTCCCCGTTACCGGTGGCTGCGCGGCGGGTGAGTGACAGAGCTTATCCGAGCGGCTGGAACTCTGCGCCGGCGTGGTCGAGCGTGAGGCCTCGGCCCTTTGGCTGCCTGGTACCTAAAACACTTCCATTGATCCAGCCACGGAGGGTGCTGGCTGGTGGCTCCATACCTCCATAGCTCCATAGCACCAGAGCTCCATAGCTCCATAGCACCAGAGCTCCATGGCTTCAGAGCTCCATAGCACCATAGCTCCATACCTCCAGAGCTCCAGGGCTCCATAGCTCCATACCTCCAGAGCTCCATACCTCCAGAGCTCCATACCTCCAGAGCTCCATAGCACCAGAGCTCCATGGCTTCAGAGCTCCATAGCACCATAGCTCCATACCTCCAGAGCTCCAGGGCTCCATAGCTCCATACCTCCAGAGCTCCATACCTCCAGAGCTCCATACCTCCAGAGCTCCAGAGCTCCATAGCACCAGAGCTCCATGGCTTCAGAGCTCCATAGCACCATAGCTCCATACCTCCAGAGCTCCAGGGCTCCATAGCTCCATACCTCCAGAGCTCCATACCTCCAGAGCTCCAGAGCTCCATAGCACCAGAGCTCCATGGCTTCAGAGCTCCATAGCACCATAGCTCCATACCTCCAGAGCTCCAGGGCTCCATAGCTCCATACCTCCAGAGCTCCATACCTCCAGAGCTCCAGAGCTCCATAGCACCAGAGCTCCATGGCTTCAGAGCTCCATAGCACCATAGCTCCATACCTCCAGAGCTCCAGGGCTCCAAAGCTCCATACCTCCAGAGCTCCATACCTCCAGAGCTCCATACCTCCAGAGCTCCATAGCTCCATAGCACCAGAGCTCCATAGCTCCATAGCACCAGAGCTCCATAGCACCAGAGCTCCATAGCACCAGAGCTCCATAGCTCCATAGCACCAGAGCTCCATAGCTCCATAGCACCAGAGCTCCATAGCTCCATAGCACCAGAGCTCCATACTTCCAGAGCTCCATAGCTCCATAGCTCCATAGCACCAGAGCTCCATAGCTCCATAGCACCAGAGCTCCATAGCTCCATAGCACCAGAGCTCCATACTTCCATAGCTCCATAGCTCCATACCTCCAGAGCTCCATAGCTCCATAGCTCCATACCTCCAGAGCTCCATAGCTCCAGAGCTCCATAGCTCCATAGCACCAGAGCTCCATAGCTCCATAGCACCAGAGCTCCATACTTCCATAGCTCCAGGGCTCCATAGCTCCAGGGCTCCATAGCTCCATACCTCCAGAGCTCCATAGCTCCATACTTCCAGAGCTCCATAGCTCCATAGCACCAGAGCTCCATAGCTCCATAGCACCAGAGCTCCATAGCTCCATAGCACCAGAGCTCCATAGCTCCATAGCACCAGAGCTCCATAGCTCCATAGCTCCAGGACTCCATAGCTCCATAGCTCCAGGGCTCCATAGCTCCATAGCTCCAGGGCTCCATAGCTCCATACCTCCAGAGCTCCATACCTCCAGAGCTCCATACCTCCATAGCACCAGAGCTCCATAGCTCCAGGGCTCCAGGGCTCCATAGCTCCATACCTCCAGAGCTCCATAGCTCCATACTTCCAGAGCTCCATAGCTCCATACTTCCATAGCTCCATAGCTCCATACTTCCATAGCACCTGAGCTCCATACCTCCAGAGCTCCATAGCTCCAGCCTGGGTGGCTGGTGGCTCCATAGCTCCATACTTCCATAGCTCTAAGTCAGAGAGTTGGCGAAAATTGCACTAAGTGCGAAAGCCCATTCATTTACAACGGCGTGTCCGCCAGGCGGCGACATTTCCCCGTTACCGGTGGCTGCGCGGCGGGTGAGTGACAGAGCTTATCCGAGCGGCTGGAGCTCTGCGCCGGCGTGGTCGAGCGTGAGGCCTCGGCCCTTTGGCTGCCTGGTACCTAAAACACTTCCATTGATCCAGCCACGGAGGGTGCTGGCTGGTGGCTCCATACCTCCATAGCTCCATAGCACCAAAGCTCCATAGCTCCATAGCACCAGAGCTCCATGGCTTCAGAGCTCCATAGCACCTTAGCTCCATACCTCCAGAGCTCCAGGGCTCCATAGCTCCATACCTCCAGAACTCCATACCTCCAGAGCTCCATACCTCCAGAGCTCCATAGCACCAGAGCTCCATGGCTTCAGAGCTCCATAGCACCATAGCTCCATACCTCCAGAGCTCCAGGGCTCCATAGCTCCATACCTCCAGAGCTCCATACCTCCAGAGCTCCATACCTCCAGAGCTCCATAGCACCAGAGCTCCATGGCTTCAGAGCTCCATAGCACCATAGCTCCATACCTCCAGAGCTCCATACCTCCAGAGCTCCATACCTCCAGAGCTCCAGAGCTCCATAGCACCAGAGCTCCATGGCTTCAGAGCTCCATAGCTCCATACCTCCAGAGCTCCAGGGCTCCATAGCTCCATACCTCCAGAGCTCCATACCTCCAGAGCTCCAGAGCTCCATAGCACCAGAGCTCCATGGCTTCAGAGCTCCATAGCACCATAGCTCCATACCTCCAGAGCTCCAGGGCTCCATAGCTCCATACCTCCAGAGCTCCATACCTCCAGAGCTCCATACCTCCAGAGCTCCATAGCTCCATAGCACCAGAGCTTTATAGCTCCATAGCACCAGAGCTCCATAGCACCAGAGCTCCATAGCACCAGAGCTCCATAGCTCCATAGCACCAGAGCTCCATAGCTCCATAGCACCAGAGCTCCATAGCTCCATAGCACCAGAGCTCCATACTTCCAGAGCTCCATAGCTCCATAGCTCCATAGCACCAGAGCTCCATAGCTCCATAGCACCAGAGCTCCATAGCTCCATAGCACCAGAGCTCCATACTTCCATAGCTCCATAGCTCCATACCTCCAGAGCTCCATAGCTCCATAGCTGCATACCTCCAGAGCTCCATAGCTCCAGAGCTCCATAGCTCCATAGCTCCATAGCACCAGAGCTCCATAGCTCCATAGCACCAGAGCTCCATACTTCCATAGCTCCAGGGCTCCATAGCTCCAGGGCTCCATACCTCCAGAGCTCCATAGCTCCATACTTCCAGAGCTCCATAGCTCCATACTTCCATAGCTCCATACTTCCATACCTCCATAGATCCATACTTCCATAGCACCAGAGCTCCATACTTCCATAGCACCAGAGCTCCATACCTCCAGAGCTCCAGAGCTCCAGCCTGGGTGGCTGGTGGCTCCATAGCTCCATACTTCCATAGCTCTAAGTCAGAGAGTTGGCGAAAATTGCACTAAGTGCGAAAGCCCATTCATTTACAACGGCGTGTCCACAAGGCGGCGACATTTCCCCGTTACCGGTGGCTGCGCGGCGGGTGAGTGACAGAGCTTATCCGAGCGGCTGGAACTCTGCGCCGGCGTGGTCGAGCGTGAGGCCTCGGCCCTTTGGCTGCCTGGTACCTAAAACACTTCCATTGATCCAGCCACGGAGGGTGCTGGCTGGTGGCTCCATACCTCCATAGCTCCATAGCACCAGAGCTCCATAGCTCCATAGCACCAGAGCTCCATGGCTTCAGAGCTCCATAGCACCATAGCTCCATACCTCCAGAGCTCCAGGGCTCCATAGCTCCATACCTCCAGAGCTCCATACCTCCAGAGCTCCATACCTCCAGAGCTCCATAGCACCAGAGCTCCATGGCTTCAGAGCTCCATAGCACCATAGCTCCATACCTCCAGAGCTCCAGGGCTCCATAGCTCCATACCTCCAGAGCTCCATACCTCCAGAGCTCCATACCTCCAGAGCTCCATAGCACCAGAGCTCCATGGCTTCAGAGCTCCATAGCACCATAGCTCCATACCTCCAGAGCTCCAGGGCTCCATAGCTCCATACCTCCAGAGCTCCATACCTCCAGAGCTCCATACCTCCAGAGCTCCATAGCACCAGAGCTCCATGGCTTCAGAGCTCCATAGCACCATAGCTCCATACCTCCAGAGCTCCAGGGCTCCATAGCTCCATACCTCCAGAGCTCCATACCTCCAGAGCTCCATACCTCCAGAGCTCCAGAGCTCCATAGCACCAGAGCTCCATGGCTTCAGAGCTCCATAGCACCATAGCTCCATACCTCCAGAGCTCCAGGGCTCCATAGCTCCATACCTCCAGAGCTCCATACCTCCAGAGCTCCAGAGCTCCATAGCACCAGAGCTCCATGGCTTCAGAGCTCCATAGCACCATAGCTCCATACCTCCAGAGCTCCAGGGCTCCATAGCTCCATACCTCCAGAACTCCAGAGCTCCATAGCACCAGAGCTCCATGGCTTCAGAGCTCCATAGCACCATAGCTCCATACCTCCAGAGCTCCAGGGCTCCAAAGCTCCATACCTCCAGAGCTCCATACCTCCAGAGCTCCATACCTCCAGAGCTCCATAGCTCCATAGCACCAGAGCTCCATAGCTCCATAGCACCAGAGCTCCATAGCACCAGAGCTCCATAGCTCCATAGCACCAGAGCTCCATAGCTCCATAGCACCAGAGCTCCATAGCTCCATAGCACCAGAGCTCCATACTTCCAGAGCTCCATAGCTCCATAGCTCCATAGCACCAGAGCTCCATAGCTCCATAGCACCAGAGCTCCATAGCTCCATAGCACCAGAGCTCCATACTTCCATAGCTCCATAGCTCCATACCTCCAGAGCTCCATAGCTCCATAGCTCCATACCTCCAGAGCTCCATAGCTCCAGAGCTCCATAGCTCCATAGCACCAGAGCTCCATAGCTCCATAGCACCAGAGCTCCATACTTCCATAGCTCCAGGGCTCCATAGCTCCAGGGCTCCATAGCTCCATACCTCCAGAGCTCCATAGCTCCATACTTCCAGAGCTCCATAGCTCCATAGCACCAGAGCTCCATAGCTCCATAGCACCAGAGCTCCATAGCTCCATAGCACCAGAGCTCCATAGCTCCATAGCACCAGAGCTCCATAGCTCCATAGCTCCAGGGCTCCATAGCTCCATAGCTCCAGGGCTCCATAGCTCCATAGCTCCAGGGCTCCATAGCTCCATAGCTCCATACCTCCAGAGCTCCATACCTCCAGAGCTCCATACCTCCATAGCACCAGAGCTCCATAGCTCCAGGGCTCCAGGGCTCCATAGCTCCATACCTCCAGAGCTCCATAGCTCCATACTTCCAGAGCTCCATAGCTCCATAGCTCCATACTTCCATAGCTCCATAGCTCCATACTTCCATAGCACCTGAGCTCCATACCTCCAGAGCTCCATAGCTCCAGCCTGGGTGGCTGGTGGCTCCATAGCTCCATACTTCCATAGCTCTAAGTCAGAGAGTTGGCGAAAATTGCACTAAGTGCGAAAGCCCATTCATTTACAACGGCGTGTCCGCCAGGCGGCGACATTTCCCCGTTACCGGTGGCTGCGCGGCGGGTGAGTGACAGAGCTTATCCGAGCGGCTGGAACTCTGCGCCGGCGTGGTCGAGCGTGAGGCCTCGGCCCTTTGGCTGCCTGGTACCTAAAACACTTCCATTGATCCAGCCACGGAGGGTGCTGGCTGGTGGCTCCATACCTCCAGAGCTCCATAGCACCAGAGCTCCATAGCTCCATAGCACCAGAGCTCCATGGCTTCAGAGCTCCATAGCACCATAGCTCCATACCTCCAGAGCTCCAGGGCTCCATAGCTCCATACCTCCAGAGCTCCATACCTCCAGAGCTCCATACCTCCAGAGCTCCATAGCACCAGAGCTCCATAGCACCAGAGCTCCATGGCTTCAGAGCTCCATAGCACCATAGCTCCATACCTCCAGAGCTCCAGGGCTCCATAGCTCCATACCTCCAGAGCTCCATACCTCCAGAGCTCCATAGCACCAGAGCTCCATGGCTTCAGAGCTCCATAGCACCATAGCTCCATACCTCCAGAGCTCCAGGGCTCCATAGCTCCATACCTCCAGAGCTCCATACCTCCAGAGCTCCATACCTCCAGAGCTCCAGAGCTCCATAGCACCAGAGCTCCATACTTCCAGAGCTCCATAGCTCCATAGCTCCATAGCACCAGAGCTCCATAGCTCCATAGCACCAGAGCTCCATGGCTTCAGAGCTCCATAGCACCATAGCTCCATACCTCCAGAGCTCCAGGGCTCCATAGCTCCATACCTCCAGAGCTCCATACCTCCAGAGCTCCATACCTCCAGAGCTCCATAGCACCAGAGCTCCATAGCTCCATAGCACCAGAGCTCCATAGCACCAGAGCTCCATAGCTCCATAGCACCAGAGCTCCATAGCTCCATAGCACCAGAGCTCCATACTTCCAGAGCTCCATAGCTCCATAGCTCCATAGCACCAGAGCTCCATAGCTCCATAGCACCAGAGCTCCATAGCTCCATAGCACCAGAGCTCCATACTTCCATAGCTCCATAGCTCCATACCTCCAGAGCTCCATAGCTCCATAGCTCCATACCTCCAGAGCTCCATAGCTCCAGAGCTCCATAGCTCCATAGCTCCATAGCACCAGAGCTCCATAGCTCCATAGCACCAGAGCTCCATACTTCCATAGCTCCAGGGCTCCATAGCTCCAGGGCTCCATACCTCCAGAGCTCCATAGCTCCATACTTCCAGAGCTCCATAGCTCCATACTTCCATAGCTCCATACTTCCATACCTCCATAGCTCCATACTTCCATAGCACCAGAGCTCCATACTTCCATAGCACCAGAGCTCCATACCTCCAGAGCTCCAGAGCTCCAGCCTGGGTGGCTGGTGGCTCCATAGCTCCATACTTCCATAGCTCTAAGTCAGAGAGTTGGCGAAAATTGCACTAAGTGCGAAAGCCCATTCATTTACAACGGCGTGTCCACAAGGCGGCGACATTTCCCCGTTACCGGTGGCTGCGCGGCGGGTGAGTGACAGAGCTTATCCGAGCGGCTGGAACTCTGCGCCGGCGTGGTCGAGCGTGAGGCCTCGGCCCTTTGGCTGCCTGGTACCTAAAACACTTCCATTGATCCAGCCACGGAGGGTGCTGGCTGGTGGCTCCATACCTCCATAGCTCCATAGCACCAGAGCTCCATAGCTCCATAGCACCAGAGCTCCATAGTTCCATAGCACCAGAGCTCCATACTTCCAGAGCTCCATAGCTCCATAGCTCCATAGCACCAGAGCTCCATAGCTCCATAGCACCAGAGCTCCATAGCTCCATAGCACCAGAGCTCCATACTTCCATAGCTCCATAGCTCCATACCTCCAGAGCTCCATAGCTCCATAGCTCCATACCTCCAGAGCTCCATAGCTCCAGAGCTCCATAGCTCCATAGCACCAGAGCTCCATAGCTCCATAGCACCAGAGCTCCATACTTCCATAGCTCCAGGGCTCCATAGCTCCAGGGCTCCATAGCTCCATACCTCCAGAGCTCCATAGCTCCATACTTCCAGAGCTCCATAGCTCCATAGCACCAGAGCTCCATAGCTCCATAGCACCAGAGCTCCATAGCTCCATAGCACCAGAGCTCCATAGCTCCATAGCACCAGAGCTCCATAGCTCCATAGCTCCAGGGCTCCATAGCTCCATAGCTCCAGGGCTCCATAGCTCCATAGCTCCAGGGCTCCATAGCTCCATAGCTCCATACCTCCAGAGCTCCATACCTCCAGAGCTCCATACCTCCATAGCACCAGAGCTCCATAGCTCCAGGGCTCCAGGGCTCCATAGCTCCATACCTCCAGAGCTCCATAGCTCCATACTTCCAGAGCTCCATAGCTCCATAGCTCCATACTTCCATAGCTCCATAGCTCCATACTTCCATAGCACCTGAGCTCCATACCTCCAGAGCTCCATAGCTCCAGCCTGGGTGGCTGGTGGCTCCATAGCTCCATACTTCCATAGCTCTAAGTCAGAGAGTTGGCGAAAATTGCACTAAGTGCGAAAGCCCATTCATTTACAACGGCGTGTCCGCCAGGCGGCGACATTTCCCCGTTACCGGTGGCTGCGCGGCGGGTGAGTGACAGAGCTTATCCGAGCGGCTGGAACTCTGCGCCGGCGTGGTCGAGCGTGAGGCCTCGGCCCTTTGGCTGCCTGGTACCTAAAACACTTCCATTGATCCAGCCACGGAGGGTGCTGGCTGGTGGCTCCATACCTCCATAGCTCCATAGCACCAGAGCTCCATAGCTCCATAGCACCAGAGCTCCATGGCTTCAGAGCTCCATAGCACCATAGCTCCATACCTCCAGAGCTCCAGGGCTCCATAGCTCCATACCTCCAGAGCTCCATACCTCCAGAGCTCCATACCTCCAGAGCTCCATAGCACCAGAGCTCCATGGCTTCAGAGCTCCATAGCACCATAGCTCCATACCTCCAGAGCTCCAGGGCTCCATAGCTCCATACCTCCAGAGCTCCATACCTCCAGAGCTCCATACCTCCAGAGCTCCATAGCACCAGAGCTCCATGGCTTCAGAGCTCCATAGCACCATAGCTCCATACCTCCAGAGCTCCAGGGCTCCATAGCTCCATACCTCCAGAGCTCCATACCTCCAGAGCTCCATACCTCCAGAGCTCCAGAGCTCCATAGCACCAGAGCTCCATGGCTTCAGAGCTCCATAGCTCCATACCTCCAGAGCTCCAGGGCTCCATAGCTCCATACCTCCAGAGCTCCATACCTCCAGAGCTCCAGAGCTCCATAGCACCAGAGCTCCATGGCTTCAGAGCTCCATAGCACCATAGCTCCATACCTCCAGAGCTCCAGGGCTCCATAGCTCCATACCTCCAGAGCTCCATACCTCCAGAGCTCCATACCTCCAGAGCTCCATAGCTCCATAGCACCAGAGCTCCATAGCTCCATAGCACCAGAGCTCCATAGCACCAGAGCTCCATAGCACCAGAGCTCCATAGCTCCATAGCACCAGAGCTCCATAGCTCCATAGCACCAGAGCTCCATAGCTCCATAGCACCAGAGCTCCATACTTCCAGAGCTCCATAGCTCCATAGCTCCATAGCACCAGAGCTCCATAGCTCCATAGCACCAGAGCTCCATAGCTCCATAGCACCAGAGCTCCATACTTCCATAGCTCCATAGCTCCATACCTCCAGAGCTCCATAGCTCCATAGCTGCATACCTCCAGAGCTCCATAGCTCCAGAGCTCCATAGCTCCATAGCTCCATAGCACCAGAGCTCCATAGCTCCATAGCACCAGAGCTCCATACTTCCATAGCTCCAGGGCTCCATAGCTCCAGGGCTCCATACCTCCAGAGCTCCATAGCTCCATACTTCCAGAGCTCCATAGCTCCATACTTCCATAGCTCCATACTTCCATACCTCCATAGCTCCATACTTCCATAGCACCAGAGCTCCATACTTCCATAGCACCAGAGCTCCATACCTCCAGAGCTCCAGAGCTCCAGCCTGGGTGGCTGGTGGCTCCATAGCTCCATACTTCCATAGCTCTAAGTCAGAGAGTTGGCGAAAATTGCACTAAGTGCGAAAGCCCATTCATTTACAACGGCGTGTCCACAAGGCGGCGACATTTCCCCGTTACCGGTGGCTGCGCGGCGGGTGAGTGACAGAGCTTATCCGAGCGGCTGGAACTCTGCGCCGGCGTGGTCGAGCGTGAGGCCTCGGCCCTTTGGCTGCCTGGTACCTAAAACACTTCCATTGATCCAGCCACGGAGGGTGCTGGCTGGTGGCTCCATACCTCCATAGCTCCATAGCACCAGAGCTCCATAGCTCCATAGCACCAGAGCTCCATGGCTTCAGAGCTCCATAGCACCATAGCTCCATACCTCCAGAGCTCCAGGGCTCCATAGCTCCATACCTCCAGAGCTCCATACCTCCAGAGCTCCATACCTCCAGAGCTCCATAGCACCAGAGCTCCATGGCTTCAGAGCTCCATAGCACCATAGCTCCATACCTCCAGAGCTCCAGGGCTCCATAGCTCCATACCTCCAGAGCTCCATACCTCCAGAGCTCCATACCTCCAGAGCTCCATAGCACCAGAGCTCCATGGCTTCAGAGCTCCATAGCACCATAGCTCCATACCTCCAGAGCTCCAGGGCTCCATAGCTCCATACCTCCAGAGCTCCATACCTCCAGAGCTCCATACCTCCAGAGCTCCATAGCACCAGAGCTCCATGGCTTCAGAGCTCCATAGCACCATAGCTCCATACCTCCAGAGCTCCAGGGCTCCATAGCTCCATACCTCCAGAGCTCCATACCTCCAGAGCTCCATACCTCCAGAGCTCCAGAGCTCCATAGCACCAGAGCTCCATGGCTTCAGAGCTCCATAGCACCATAGCTCCATACCTCCAGAGCTCCAGGGCTCCATAGCTCCATACCTCCAGAGCTCCATACCTCCAGAGCTCCAGAGCTCCATAGCACCAGAGCTCCATGGCTTCAGAGCTCCATAGCACCATAGCTCCATACCTCCAGAGCTCCAGGGCTCCATAGCTCCATACCTCCAGAGCTCCATACCTCCAGAGCTCCAGAGCTCCATAGCACCAGAGCTCCATGGCTTCAGAGCTCCATAGCACCATAGCTCCATACCTCCAGAGCTCCAGGGCTCCAAAGCTCCATACCTCCAGAGCTCCATACCTCCAGAGCTCCATACCTCCAGAGCTCCATAGCTCCATAGCACCAGAGCTCCATAGCTCCATAGCACCAGAGCTCCATAGCACCAGAGCTCCATAGCTCCATAGCACCAGAGCTCCATAGCTCCATAGCACCAGAGCTCCATAGCTCCATAGCACCAGAGCTCCATACTTCCATAGCTCCATAGCTCCATAGCTCCATAGCACCAGAGCTCCATAGCTCCATAGCACCAGAGCTCCATAGCTCCATAGCACCAGAGCTCCATACTTCCATAGCTCCATAGCTCCATACCTCCAGAGCTCCATAGCTCCATAGCTCCATACCTCCAGAGCTCCATAGCTCCAGAGCTCCATAGCTCCATAGCACCAGAGCTCCATAGCTCCATAGCACCAGAGCTCCATACTTCCATAGCTCCAGGGCTCCATAGCTCCAGGGCTCCATAGCTCCATACCTCCAGAGCTCCATAGCTCCATACTTCCAGAGCTCCATAGCTCCATAGCACCAGAGCTCCATAGCTCCATAGCACCAGAGCTCCATAGCTCCATAGCACCAGAGCTCCATAGCTCCATAGCACCAGAGCTCCATAGCTCCATAGCTCCAGGGCTCCATAGCTCCATAGCTCCAGGGCTCCATAGCTCCATAGCTCCAGGGCTCCATAGCTCCATAGCTCCATACCTCCAGAGCTCCATACCTCCAGAGCTCCATACCTCCATAGCACCAGAGCTCCATAGCTCCAGGGCTCCAGGGCTCCATAGCTCCATACCTCCAGAGCTCCATAGCTCCATACTTCCAGAGCTCCATAGCTCCATAGCTCCATACTTCCATAGCTCCATAGCTCCATACTTCCATAGCACCTGAGCTCCATACCTCCAGAGCTCCATAGCTCCAGCCTGGGTGGCTGGTGGCTCCATAGCTCCATACTTCCATAGCTCTAAGTCAGAGAGTTGGCGAAAATTGCACTAAGTGCGAAAGCCCATTCATTTACAACGGCGTGTCCGCCAGGCGGCGACATTTCCCCGTTACCGGTGGCTGCGCGGCGGGTGAGTGACAGAGCTTATCCGAGCGGCTGGAACTCTGCGCCGGCGTGGTCGAGCGTGAGGCCTCGGCCCTTTGGCTGCCTGGTACCTAAAACACTTCCATTGATCCAGCCACGGAGGGTGCTGGCTGGTGGCTCCATACCTCCAGAGCTCCATAGCACCAGAGCTCCATAGCTCCATAGCACCAGAGCTCCATGGCTTCAGAGCTCCATAGCACCATAGCTCCATACCTCCAGAGCTCCAGGGCTCCATAGCTCCATACCTCCAGAGCTCCATACCTCCAGAGCTCCATACCTCCAGAGCTCCATAGCACCAGAGCTCCATAGCACCAGAGCTCCATGGCTTCAGAGCTCCATAGCACCATAGCTCCATACCTCCAGAGCTCCAGGGCTCCATAGCTCCATACCTCCAGAGCTCCATACCTCCAGAGCTCCATACCTCCAGAGCTCCATAGCACCAGAGCTCCATGGCTTCAGAGCTCCATAGCACCATAGCTCCATACCTCCAGAGCTCCAGGGCTCCATAGCTCCATACCTCCAGAGCTCCATACCTCCAGAGCTCCATACCTCCAGAGCTCCAGAGCTCCATAGCACCAGAGCTCCATACTTCCAGAGCTCCATAGCTCCATAGCTCCATAGCACCAGAGCTCCATAGCTCCATAGCACCAGAGCTCCATGGCTTCAGAGCTCCATAGCACCATAGCTCCATACCTCCAGAGCTCCAGGGCTCCATAGCTCCATACCTCCAGAGCTCCATACCTCCAGAGCTCCATACCTCCAGAGCTCCATAGCACCAGAGCTCCATAGCTCCATAGCACCAGAGCTCCATAGCACCAGAGCTCCATAGCTCCATAGCACCAGAGCTCCATAGCTCCATAGCACCAGAGCTCCATACTTCCAGAGCTCCATAGCTCCATAGCTCCATAGCACCAGAGCTCCATAGCTCCATAGCACCAGAGCTCCATAGCTCCATAGCACCAGAGCTCCATACTTCCATAGCTCCATAGCTCCATACCTCCAGAGCTCCATAGCTCCATAGCTCCATACCTCCAGAGCTCCATAGCTCCAGAGCTCCATAGCTCCATAGCTCCATAGCACCAGAGCTCCATAGCTCCATAGCACCAGAGCTCCATACTTCCATAGCTCCAGGGCTCCATAGCTCCAGGGCTCCATACCTCCAGAGCTCCATAGCTCCATACTTCCAGAGCTCCATAGCTCCATACTTCCATAGCTCCATACTTCCATACCTCCATAGCTCCATACTTCCATAGCACCAGAGCTCCATACTTCCATAGCACCAGAGCTCCATACCTCCAGAGCTCCAGAGCTCCAGCCTGGGTGGCTGGTGGCTCCATAGCTCCATACTTCCATAGCTCTAAGTCAGAGAGTTGGCGAAAATTGCACTAAGTGCGAAAGCCCATTCATTTACAACGGCGTGTCCACAAGGCGGCGACATTTCCCCGTTACCGGTGGCTGCGCGGCGGGTGAGTGACAGAGCTTATCCGAGCGGCTGGAACTCTGCGCCGGCGTGGTCGAGCGTGAGGCCTCGGCCCTTTGGCTGCCTGGTACCTAAAACACTTCCATTGATCCAGCCACGGAGGGTGCTGGCTGGTGGCTCCATACCTCCATAGCTCCATAGCACCAGAGCTCCATAGCTCCATAGCACCAGAGCTCCATAGCTCCATAGCACCAGAGCTCCATACTTCCAGAGCTCCATAGCTCCATAGCTCCATAGCACCAGAGCTCCATAGCTCCATAGCACCAGAGCTCCATAGCTCCATAGCACCAGAGCTCCATACTTCCATAGCTCCATAGCTCCATACCTCCAGAGCTCCATAGCTCCATAGCTCCATACCTCCAGAGCTCCATAGCTCCAGAGCTCCATAGCTCCATAGCACCAGAGCTCCATAGCTCCATAGCACCAGAGCTCCATACTTCCATAGCTCCAGGGCTCCATAGCTCCAGGGCTCCATAGCTCCATACCTCCAGAGCTCCATAGCTCCATACTTCCAGAGCTCCATAGCTCCATAGCACCAGAGCTCCATAGCTCCATAGCACCAGAGCTCCATAGCTCCATAGCACCAGAGCTCCATAGCTCCATAGCACCAGAGCTCCATAGCTCCATAGCTCCAGGGCTCCATAGCTCCATAGCTCCAGGGCTCCATAGCTCCATAGCTCCAGGGCTCCATAGCTCCATAGCTCCATAGCTCCATACCTCCAGAGCTCCATACCTCCAGAGCTCCATACCTCCATAGCACCAGAGCTCCATAGCTCCAGGGCTCCAGGGCTCCATAGCTCCATACCTCCAGAGCTCCATAGCTCCATACTTCCAGAGCTCCATAGCTCCATAGCTCCATACTTCCATAGCTCCATAGCTCCATACTTCCATAGCACCTGAGCTCCATACCTCCAGAGCTCCATAGCTCCAGCCTGGGTGGCTGGTGGCTCCATAGCTCCATACTTCCATAGCTCTAAGTCAGAGAGTTGGCGAAAATTGCACTAAGTGCGAAAGCCCATTCATTTACAACGGCGTGTCCGCCAGGCGGCGACATTTCCCCGTTACCGGTGGCTGCGCGGCGGGTGAGTGACAGAGCTTATCCGAGCGGCTGGAACTCTGCGCCGGCGTGGTCGAGCGTGAGGCCTCGGCCCTTTGGCTGCCTGGTACCTAAAACACTTCCATTGATCCAGCCACGGAGGGTGCTGGCTGGTGGCTCCATACCTCCATAGCTCCATAGCACCAGAGCTCCATAGCTCCATAGCACCAGAGCTCCATGGCTTCAGAGCTCCATAGCACCATAGCTCCATACCTCCAGAGCTCCATAGCTCCATAGCACCAGAGCTCCATAGCTCCATAGCACCAGAGCTCCATACTTCCAGAGCTTAATAGCTCCATAGCTCCATAGCACCAGAGCTCCATAGCTCCATAGCACCAGAGCTCCATAGCTCCATAGCACCAGAGCTCCATACTTCCATAGCTCCATAGCTCCATACCTCCAGAGCTCCATAGCTCCATAGCTCCATACCTCCAGAGCTCCATAGCTCCAGAGCTCCATAGCTCCATAGCTCCATAGCTCCATAGCACCAGAGCTCCATAGCTCCATAGCACCAGAGCTCCATACTTCCATAGCTCCAGGGCTCCATAGCTCCAGGGCTCCATACCTCCAGAGCTCCATAGCTCCATACTTCCAGAGCTCCATAGCTCCATACTTCCATAGCTCCATACTTCCATACCTCCATAGCTCCATACTTCCATAGCACCAGAGCTCCATACTTCCATAGCACCAGAGCTCCATACCTCCAGAGCTCCAGAGCTCCAGCCTGGGTGGCTGGTGGCTCCATAGCTCCATACTTCCATAGCTCTAAGTCAGAGAGTTGGCGAAAATTGCACTAAGTGCGAAAGCCCATTCATTTACAACGGCGTGTCCACAAGGCGGCGACATTTCCCCGTTACCGGTGGCTGCGCGGCGGGTGAGTGACAGAGCTTATCCGAGCGGCTGGAACTCTGCGCCGGCGTGGTCGAGCGTGAGGCCTCGGCCCTTTGGCTGCCTGGTACCTAAAACACTTCCATTGATCCAGCCACGGAGGGTGCTGGCTGGTGGCTCCATACCTCCATAGCTCCATAGCACCAGAGCTCCATAGCTCCATAGCACCAGAGCTCCATGGCTTCAGAGCTCCATAGCACCATAGCTCCATACCTCCAGAGCTCCAGGGCTCCATAGCTCCATACCTCCAGAGCTCCATACCTCCAGAGCTCCATACCTCCAGAGCTCCATAGCACCAGAGCTCCATGGCTTCAGAGCTCCATAGCACCATAGCTCCATACCTCCAGAGCTCCAGGGCTCCATAGCTCCATACCTCCAGAGCTCCATACCTCCAGAGCTCCATACCTCCAGAGCTCCATAGCACCAGAGCTCCATGGCTTCAGAGCTCCATAGCACCATAGCTCCATACCTCCAGAGCTCCAGGGCTCCATAGCTCCATACCTCCAGAGCTCCATACCTCCAGAGCTCCATACCTCCAGAGCTCCATAGCACCAGAGCTCCATGGCTTCAGAGCTCCATAGCACCATAGCTCCATACCTCCAGAGCTCCAGGGCTCCATAGCTCCATACCTCCAGAGCTCCATACCTCCAGAGCTCCATACCTCCAGAGCTCCAGAGCTCCATAGCACCAGAGCTCCATGGCTTCAGAGCTCCATAGCACCATAGCTCCATACCTCCAGAGCTCCAGGGCTCCATAGCTCCATACCTCCAGAGCTCCATACCTCCAGAGCTCCAGAGCTCCATAGCACCAGAGCTCCATGGCTTCAGAGCTCCATAGCACCATAGCTCCATACCTCCAGAGCTCCAGGGCTCCATAGCTCCATACCTCCAGAGCTCCATACCTCCAGAGCTCCAGAGCTCCATACCTCCATAGCTCCATAGCTCCATACTTCCATAGCTCCATAGCTCCAGAGCTCCATAGCTCCATACTTCCATAGCTCCATAGCTCCATACTTCCATAGCTCCATAGCTCCATAGCTCCAGGCACGGAGGGTGCTGGAGCTCCACACTTCCATAGGCACGGAGGGTGCTGGAGCTCCACACTTTCATAGGCACGGAGGGTGCTGGAGCTCCACACTTCCATAGGCACGGAGGGTGCTGGAACTCCACACTTCCATAGGCACGGAGGGTGCTGGAGCTCCACACTTCCATAGGCAGGGAGGGTGCTGGAGCTCCACACTTCCATAGGCACGGAGGGTGCTGGAGCTCCACACTTCCATAGGCACGGAGGGTGCTGGAGCTCCACACTTCCATAGGCAGGGAGGGTGCTGGAGCTCCACACTTCCATAGGCAGGGAGGGTGCTGGAGCTCCACACTTCCATAGGCAGGGAGGGTGCTGGAGCTCCACACTTCCATAGGCAGGGAGGGTGCTGGAGCTCCACACTTCCATAGGCAGGGAGGGTGCTGGAGCTCCACACTTCCATAGGCAGGGAGGGTGCTGGAGCTCCACACTTCCATAGGCAGGGAGGGTGCTGGAGCTCCACACTTCCATAGGCAGGGAGGGTGCTGGAGCTCCACACTTCCATAGGCAGGGAGGGTGCTGGAGCTCCACACTTCCATAGGCAGGGAGGGTGCTGGAGCTCCACACTTCCATAGGCAGGGAGGGTGCTGGAGCTCCACACTTCCATAGGCAGGGAGGGTGCTGGAGCTCCACACTTCCATAGGCAGGGAGGGTGCTGGAGCTCCACACTTCCATAGGCACGGAGGGTGCTGGAGCTCCACACTTCCATAGGCAGGGAGGGTGCTGGAGCTCCACACTTCCATAGGCAGGGAGGGTGCTGGAGCTCCACACTTCCATAGGCACGGAGGGTGCTGGAGCTCCACACTTCCATAGCTCCAGGCACGGAGGGTGCTGGCACATCCACACTTCCAGCCACGGAGCATGCTGGCACTTCCACCTTGCTTGCTAAGTCGGCGTGATCTTGCCCAAAAAGTCCATCCCGAGCTCCAGCTGGAAGTGTAAAAAGAACCGGGCTGGATAAAAAAAAGAACCGGGCTGGATAAAAAAAGAAGCGGGCGACCCGTTAAAATTGCTTAGCCGAGGTCCTGGAAGCCTAACACGGCGTGATCTTGTGCAAAAAGCCGCTCCCGAGCTCCAGCTGGAAGTGTAAAAAGAACCGGGCTGGATAAAAAAAGAACCGGGCTGGATAAAAAAAAGAACCGGGCGGCCCGTTAAAATTGCTTAGCCGAGGTCCTGGAAGCCTAACACGGCGTGATCTTGTGCAAAAAGCCGCTCCCGAGCTCCAGCTGGAAGTGTAAAAAGAACCGGGCTGGATAAAAAAAAGAACCGGGCGGCCCGTTAAAATTGCTTAGCCGAGGTCCTGGAAGCCTAACACGGCGTGATCTTGTGCAAAAAGCCGCTCCCGAGCTCCAGCTGGAAGTGTAAAAAGAACCGGGCTGGATAAAAAAAAGAACCGGGCGGCCCGTTAAAATTGCTTAGCCGAGGTCCTGGAAGCCTAACACGGCGTGATCTTGTGCAAAAAGCCGCTCCCGAGCTCCAGCTGGAAGTGTAAAAAGAACCGGGCTGGATAAAAAAAAGAACCGGGCGGCCCGTTAAAATTGCTTAGCCGAGGTCCTGGAAGCCTAACCCGGCGTGATCTTGTGCAAATAGCCGCTGCCGAGCTCCAGCTGGAAGTGTGAAAAGAACCGGGCTGGATAAAAAAAAGAACCGGGCTGGATCAAAAAAGAACCGGGCGACCCGTTAAAATTGCTTAGCCGAGGTCCTGGAAGCCTAACACGGCGTGATCTTGTGCAAAAAGCCGCTCCCGAGCTCCAGCTGGAAGTGTAAAAAGAACCGGGCTGGATAAAAAAAGAACCGGGCTGGATAAAAAAAAGAACCGGGCGGCCCGTTAAAATTGCTTAGCCGAGGTCCTGGAAGCCTAACACGGCGTGATCTTGTGCAAAAAGCCGCTCCCGAGCTCCAGCTGGAAGTGTAAAAAGAACCGGGCTGGATAAAAAAAAGAACCGGGCGGCCCGTTAAAATTGCTTAGCCGAGGTCCTGGAAGCCTAACCCGGCGTGATCTTGTGCAAATAGCCGCTGCCGAGCTCCAGCTGGAAGTGTGAAAAGAACCGGGCTGGATAAAAAAAAGAACCGGGCTGGATCAAAAAAGAACCGGGCGACCCGTTAAAATTGCTTAGCCGAGGTCCTGGAAGCCTAACACGGCGTGATCTTGTGCAAAAAGCCGCTCCCGAGCTCCAGCTGGAAGTGTAAAAAGAACCGGGCTGGATAAAAAAAGAACCGGGCTGGATCAAAAAAAGAACCGGGCGACCCGTTAAAATTGCTTAGCCGAGGTCCTGGAAGCCTAACCCGGCGTGATCTTGTGCAAAAAGCCGCTCCCGAGCTCCAGCTGGAAGTGTAAAAAGAACCGGGCTGGATAAAAAAAAGAACCGGGCGGCCCGTTAAAATTGCTTAGCCGAGGTCCTGGAAGCCTAACCCGGCGTGATCTTGTGCAAAAAGCCGCTCCCGAGCTCCAGCTGGAAGTGTAAAAAGAACCGGGCTGGATAAAAAAAAAGAACCGGGCTGGATCAAAAAAGAACCGGGCGACCCGTTAAAATTGCTTAGCCGAGGTCCTGGAAGCCTAACCCGGCGTGATCTTGTGCAAATAGCCGCTGCCGAGCTCCAGCTGGAAGTGTGAAAAGAACCGGGCTGGATAAAAAAAAGAACCGGGCTGGATCAAAAAAGAACCGGGCGACCCGTTAAAATTGCTTAGCCGAGGTCCTGGAAGCCTAACACGGCGTGATCTTGTGCAAAAAGCCGCTCCCGAGCTCCTGCTGGAAGTGTAAAAAGAACCGGGCTGGATAAAAAAAGAACCGGGCTGGATCAAAAAAGAACCGGGCGACCCGTTAAAATTGCTTAGCCGAGGTCCTGGAAGCCTAACCCGGCGTGATCTTGTGCAAAAAGCCGCTCCCGAGCTCCAGCTGGAAGTGTAAAAAGAACCAGGCTGGATAAAAAAAAGAACCGGGCTGGATCAAAAAAGAACCGGGCGGCCCGTTAAAATTGCTTAGCCGAGGTCCTGGAAGCCTAACACGGCGTGATCTTGTGCAAAAAGCCGCTCCCGAGCTCCAGCTGGAAGTGTAAAAAGAACCGGGCTGGATAAAAAAAGAACCGGGCTGGATCAAAAAAGAACCGGGCGACCCGTTAAAATTGCTTAGCCGAGGTCCTGGAAGCCTAACACGGCGTGATCTTGCCCGAAAGTCGGCCTCTATACTTCCATTTTAGGTACCAGGCGCTCATAGTGTGTTGGTCCCACTAGTCAGTGTACTGGTCCCACTCGCTAGTGTACTGGTCCCCCTAGTCAGTGTACTCATCCAGTTACCCCCCGTTTTCCAAAACACAATCGGCACGTATAAGGGGGGGACTCCTGAGAGAGATGAGGTATATGCCAGCGCAACACCAATCCGCTCCGCGCTGGTTCCCATGTCGGCTACGGATGAATAAAACCAGCCTGTCCCCCCTGGAGCTCACGAGACACGGAATTTTTTCTAAGTGCCAACGGCTCTTCCGAGCAAACGTGTCCGCTCCGGCTGGTTCCCCCGTCGGCCTCGAATGACGAAAAATGCCGGTCTCCGCCCGGAGCTCATGACAAACGAAAAATTTTCTAAGTGCCAACGGCACTTGCGAGCGAATGTGTCCGCTCGGCGCTGGTTCCCGGGTCGAACCCGGAAGACGAAAAACGCCGGTCTCCGCCCGGAGCTCATGACAAACGAAAAATTTTCTAAGTGCCAACGGCACTTGCGAGCGAATGTGTCCGCTCGGCGCTGGTTCCCGGGTCGAACCCGGAAGACGAAAAACGCCGGTCCTCGCCCGGAGCTCATGACAAACGAAAAATTTTCTAAGTGCCAACGGCACTTGCGAGCGAATGTGTCCGCTCGGCGCTGGTTCCCGGGTCGAACCCGGAAGACGAAAAACGCCGGTCTCCGCCCGGAGCTCATGACAAACGAAAAATTTTCCAAGTGCCAACGGCACTTGCGAGCGAATGTGTCCGCTCGGCGCTGGTTCCCGGGTCGAACCCGGAAGACGAAAAACGCCGGTCCTCGCCCGGAGCTCATGACAAACGAAAAATTTTCTAAGTGCCAACGGCACTTGCGAGCGAATGTGTCCGCTCGGCGCTGGTTCCCGGGTCGGACCCGGAAGACGAAAAACGCCGGTCTCCGCCCGGAGCTCATGACAAACGAAAAATTTTCTAAGTGCCAACGGCACTTGCGAGCGAATGTGTCCGCTCGGCGCTGGTTCCCGGGTCGAACCCGGAAGACGAAAAACGCCGGTCCTCGCCCGGAGCTCATGACAAACGAAAAATTTTCTAAGTGCCAACGGCACTTGCGAGCGAATGTGTCCACTCGGCGCTGGTTCCCGGGTCGGACCCGGAAGACGAAAAACGCCGGTCCTCGCCTGGAGGTCCCAGCAAAATCGGCGAAAAAACGACTAAGTGTCAACTTTCGAAAAAACGGCTAAGTGTCGACTTTCGAAAAAACGGCTAAGTGTCAACTTTCGAAAAAACGGCTAAGTGTCAACTTTCGAAAAAACGACTAAGTGTCGCCTCTCTGAAAAAACGGCAGAGTGCCCACGGCTCTGCGGGGCTTGTGAGTCCGCCCCGCGCCGGTTCGGCGGTCGGCCTCAAAAAGCGAAAAATCAGCCTCTCTCCCTGGAGCTCACCAAAAATTTGTCGAAATTTTTCTAAGTTCTCCTCGAGGATCCAGGGGGTGAGGTACCCGGGCTAAGATGCAGTACCTTTTTTGGTCTTCAGGTGCGCCAGAGTACAATGAAATGGTCCCAGTAGTCAGTGTACTCATCGACTTTCCCCCCGTTTTCCAAAGCACCTCGTTTACGAGTATGGAGGAGATGGTGCTGGTCTCCCCACGGCGTCGGACACGCCGTCCTCGACAGCACAAGGTCGGATAGAAGACCTGGAAAGCGCCGTGGCACGCGCTGGAGGTGGGCACTGTGGCGAAAAAACGACTAAGTGTCAACTTTCGAAAAAACGACTAAGTGTCAACTTTCGAAAAAACGGCTAAGTGTCAACTTTCGAAAAAACGACCAAGTGTCACCTCTCTGAAAAAATGGCAAAGTGTCGCCTCTCTTTTTTTTTTTTCTAAGTGCCCACGGCTCTGCGGGCTCGTGCATCCGAGCCGCGCCGGTTCTGCAACCGGCCTAGAATGACGAAAAATAACGGTCTCCTCCTGGAGCTCACAGCCAATTGTGGCGAAAAAGTGGCAAAGTGCCCACGGCTCTGCGGGCTCGTGCATCCGACCCGCGCCGGTTCTGCAGCCGGCCTCGAATGACGAAAAATGACGGTCTCCTCCTGGAGCTCACAGCCAACTTGGCAAAAAGTTTCTAAGTGCCCACGGCCCTGCCGAGCTTTGGCGTCCGCCCAGCGCCGGTTCCGCAGTCGGCCTCGAATGACGAAAAATAACGGTCTCCTCCTGGAGCTCACAGCCAACTTGGCAAAAAGTTTCTAAGTGCCCACGGCCCTGCCGAGCTTTGGCGTCCGCCGAGCGCCGGTTCCGCAGTCGGCCTCGAATGACGAAAAATAACGGTCTCCTCCTGGAGCTCACAGCCAACTTGGCAAAAAGTTTCTAAGTGCCCACGGCCCTGCCGAGCTTTGGCGTCCGCCCAGCGCCGGTTCCGCAGTCGGCCTCGAATGACGAAAAATAACGGTCTCCTCCTGGAGCTCACAGCCAACTTGGCAAAAAGTTTCTAAGTGCCCACGGCCCTGCCGAGCTTTGGCGTCCGCCCAGCGCCGGTTCCGCAGTCGGCCTCGAATGACGAAAAATAACGGTCTCCTCCTGGAGCTCACAGCCAACTTGGCAAAAAGTTTCTAAGTGCCCACGGCCCTGCCGAGCTTTGGCGTCCGCCCAGCGCCGGTTCCGCAGTCGGCCTCGAATGACGAAAAATAACGGTCTCCTCCTGGAGCTCACAGCCAACTTGGCAAAAAGTTTCTAAGTGCCCACGGCCCTGCCGAGCTTTGGCGTCCGCCCAGCGCCGGTTCCGCAGTCGGCCTCGAATGACGAAAAATAACGGTCTCCTCCTGGAGCTCACAGCCAACTTGGCAAAAAGTTTCTAAGTGCCCACGGCCCTGCCGAGCTTTGGCGTCCGCCCAGCGCCGGTTCCGCAGTCGGCCTCGAATGACGAAAAATAACGGTCTCCTCCTGGAGCTCACAGCCAACTTGGCAAAAAGTTTCTAAGTGCCCACGGCCCTGCCGAGCTTTGGCGTCCGCCCAGCGCCGGTTCCGCAGTCGGCCTCGAATGACGAAAAATAACGGTCTCCTCCTGGAGCTCACAGCCAACTTGGCAAAAAGTTTCTAAGTGCCCACGGCCCTGCCGAGCTTTGGCGTCCGCCCAGCGCCGGTTCCGCAGTCGGCCTCGAATGACGAAAAATAACGGTCTCCTCCTGGAGCTCACAGCCAACTTGGCAAAAAGTTTCTAAGTGCCCACGGCCCTGCCGAGCTTTGGCGTCCGCCCAGCGCCGGTTCCGCAGTCGGCCTCGAATGACGAAAAATAACGGTCTCCTCCTGGAGCTCACAGCCAACTTGGCAAAAAGTTTCTAAGTGCCCACGGCCCTGCCGAGCTTTGGCGTCCGCCCAGCGCCGGTTCCGCAGTCGGCCTCGAATGACGAAAAATAACGGTCTCCTCCTGGAGCTCACAGCCAACTTGGCAAAAAGTTTCTAAGTGTCACATCTCTGAAAAAACGGCTAAGTGTCGACTTTCGAAAAAACGGCAAAGTGTCACATCTCTGAAAAAACGGCTAAGTGTCGACTTTCGAAAAAACGGCTAAGTGTCAACTTTCGAAAAAACGGCTAAGTGTCGCCTCTCTGAAAAAACGGCAAAGTGTCAACTTTCGAAAAAACGACAGAGTGTCGCCTCTCTGAAAAAACGACTAAGTGTCGACTCTGAGAAAATGGCAAAGTGCCCACGGCTCTGCGGGCTCGTGCATCCGACCCGCGCCGGTTCCCCAGCCGGCCTGAAATAAGGCAAAACCAGCCTCTCCGCCTGGAGCTCAGAGCCAACTTGGCGAATATTTTCTAAGTGCCCACGGCTCTGCGTGGCTACGGCGTCTGCCCAGCGCCGGTTCCTGGGTCGAACCCCGAGGACGAGGAATGCCGGTCTCCGCCTGGAGGTCCCAGCTTAATCGGCGAAAATTTTCTAAGTGCCCACGGCTCTGCCGGGCTCGTGCATCCGACCCGCGCCGGTTCCCCAGCCGGCCTGAAATAAGGCAAAACCAGCCTCTCCCCCTGGAGCTCAGAGCCAATTGTGGCGAAAAAACGACTAAGTGTCAACTTTCGAAAAAACGACTAAGTGTCAACTTTCCAAAAAAACGGCTAAGTGTCGACTTTCGAAAAAACGGCTAAGTGTCAACTTTCGAAAAAACGACTAAGTGTCGCCTCCGAAAAAACGACTAAGTGTCGCCTCTCTGAAAAAACGACTAAGTGCCCACGGCTCTGCGGGGCTTGTGAGTCCGCCCCGCGCCGGTTCGGCGGTCGGCCTCAAAAAGCGAAAAATCAGCCTCTCTCCCTGGAGCTCACCAAAAATTTGTCGAAATTTTTCTAAGTTCTCCTCGAGGTACCAGGGGGTGAGGTACCCGGGCTAAGATGCAGTACCTTTTTTGGTCTTCAGGTGCGCCAGAGTACAATGAAATGGTCCCAGTAGTCAGTGTACTCATCGACTTTCCCCCCGTTTTCCAAAGCACCTCGTTTACGAGTATGGAGGAGATGGTGCTGGTCTCCCCACGGCGTCGGACACGCCGTCCTCGACAGCACAAGGTCGGATAGAAGACCTGAAAAGCGCCGTGGCACGCGCTGGAGGTGTCACTGTGGCGAAAAAGTGACTAAGTGTCAACTTTCGAAAAAACGGCTAAGTGTCAACTTTCGAAAAAACGGCTAAGTGTCAACTTTCGAAAAAACGACAAAGTGTCACCTCTCTGAAAAAACGGCAAAGTGTCAACTTTTGAAAAAAACGACTAAGTGTCAACTTTCGAAAAAACGACTAAGTGTCACCTCTCTGAAAAAATGGCAAAGTGTCAACTGCGAATGTGGTGGTGCATGGAAGGAAGTGGAGGACGGCCGCCTCCTTAAACACAGGCCGAAGAGGAGCGTCAGGGCCGGCTCCTTAAACACGGACCGAGTGTCGCCCTTAACACAGACCAAGCGGAGGACGGCCGCCTCCCTAAATACAGGCCGAACCGGAGCGCGAGGGCCGCTCCTTAAACACGGACCGAGTGTCGCCCTTAACACAGACCAAGCGGAGGACGGCCGCCTCCCTAAATACAGGCCGAACCGGAGCGCGAGGGCCGCTCCTTAAACACGGACCGAGTGTCGCCCTTAACACAGACCAAGGGGAGGACGGCCGCCTCCTTAAACACAGGCCGGAGAGGAGCGTCAGGGCCAGGCTCCTTAAACACGGACCGAGTGTCGCCCTTAACACAGACCAAGCGGAGGACGGCCGCCTCCCTAAATACAGGCCGAACCGGAGCGCGAGGGCCAGGCTCCTTAAACACGGACCGAGTGTCGCCCTTAACACAGACCAAGGGGAGGACGGCCGCCTCCTTAAACACAGGCCGGAGAGGAGCGTCAGGGCCAGGCTCCTTAAACACGGACCGAGTGTCGCCCTTAACACAGACCAAGCGGAGGACGGCCGCCTCCCTAAATACAGGCCGAACCGGAGCGCGAGGGCCAGGCTCCTTAAACACGGACCGAGTGTCGCCCTTAACACAGACCAAGGGGAGGACGGCCGCCTCCTTAAACACAGGCCGGAGAGGAGCGTCAGGGCCAGGCTCCTTAAACACGGACCGAGTGTCGCCCTTAACACAGACCAAGCGGAGGACGGCCGCCTCCCTAAATACAGGCCGAACCGGAGCGCGAGGGCCAGGCTCCTTAAACACGGACCGAGTGTCGCCCTTAACACAGACCAAGGGGAGGACGGCCGCCTCCTTAAACACAGGCCGAACCGGAGCGCGAGTGTTGCTCCTTAAACACGGACCGAGTGGAGGACGGCCGCCTCCTTAAACACAGGCCGAACAAAATGACACAAAGTGTCAACTGCGAATGTTGTCCATCCAAGGAAGGAGCGTGATGCCCGGCCGGCTCCTTAAACACAGGCCGAGAGTCGCCCCGGACGGTCCGCCTCGCGGCGCCCGTCTGCTCGGATAAAATGACACAAAGTGTCAACTGCGAATGTTGTCCATCCAAGGAAGGAGCGTGATGCCCGGCCGGCTCCTTAAACACAGGCCGAGAGTCGCCCCGGACGGTCCGCCTCGCGGCGCCCGCCCGCTCGGATAAAATGACACAAAGTGTCAACTACGAATGTTGTCCATCCAAGGAAGGAGCGTGATGCCCGGCCGGCTCCTTAAACACAGGCCGAGAGTCGCCCCGGACGGTCCGCCTCGCGGCGCCCGTCCGCTCGGATAAAATGACACAAAGTGTCAACTGCGAATGTTGTCCATCCAAGGAAGGAGCGTGATGCCCGGCCGGCTCCTTAAACACAGGCCGAGAGTCGCCCCGGACGGTCCGCCTCGCGGCGCCCGCCCGCTCGGATAAAATGACACAAAGTGTCAACTACGAATGTTGTCCATCCAAGGAAGGAGCGTGATGCCCGGCCGGCTCCTTAAACACAGGCCGAGAGTCGCCCCGGACGGTCCGCCTCGCGGCGCCCGTCCGCTCGGATAAAATGACACAAAGTGTCAACTGCGAATGTTGTCCATCCAAGGAAGGAGCGTGATGCCCGGCCGGCTCCTTAAACACAGGCCGAGAGTCGCCCCGGACGGTCCGCCTCGCGGCGCCCGCCCGCTCGGATAAAATGACACAAAGTGTCAACTATGAATGTTGTCCATCCAAGGAGGGAGCGTGAGGCCCGGCCGGCTCCGAAAACACAGGCCGAGAGTCGCCCCGGACGGTCCGCCTCGCGGCGCCCGTCTGCTCGGATAAAATGACACAAAGTGTCAACTGCGAATGTTGTCCATCCAAGGAAGGAGCGTGATGCCCGGCCGGCTCCTTAAACACAGGCCGAGAGTCGCCCCGGACGGTCCGCCTCGCGGCGCCCGCCCGCTCGGATAAAATGACACAAAGTGTCAACTACGAATGTTGTCCATCCAAGGAGGGAGCGTGAGGCCCGGCCGGCTCCGAAAACACAGGCCGAGAGTCGCCCCGGACGGTCCGCCTCGCGGCGCCCGTCTGCTCGGATAAAATGACACAAAGTGTCAACTGCGAATGTTGTCCATCCAAGGAAGGAGCGTGATGCCCGGCCGGCTCCTTAAACACAGGCCGAGAGTCGCCCCGGACGGTCCGCCTCGCGGCGCCCGCCCGCTCGGATAAAATGACACAAAGTGTCAACTACGAATGTTGTCCATCCAAGGAAGGAGCGTGATGCCCGGCTCCATAGCTCCATACCTCCAGAGCTCCATACCTCCAGAGCTCCATACCTCCAGAGCTCCATAGCACCAGAGCTCCATGGCTTCAGAGCTCCATAGCACCATAGCTCCATACCTCCAGAGCTCCAGGGCTCCATAGCTCCATACCTCCAGAGCTCCATACCTCCAGAGCTCCATACCTCCAGAGCTCCATAGCACCAGAGCTCCATGGCTTCAGAGCTCCATAGCACCATAGCTCCATACCTCCAGAGCTCCAGGGCTCCATAGCTCCATACCTCCAGAGCTCCATACCTCCAGAGCTCCATAGCACCAGAGCTCCATGGCTTCAGAGCTCCATAGCACCATAGCTCCATACCTCCAGAGCTCCAGGGCTCCATAGCTCCATACCTCCAGAGCTCCATACCTCCAGAGCTCCATACCTCCAGAGCTCCAGAGCTCCATAGCACCAGAGCTCCATGGCTTCAGAGCTCCATAGCACCATAGCTCCATACCTCCAGAGCTCCAGGGCTCCATAGCTCCATACCTCCAGAGCTCCATACCTCCAGAGCTCCAGAGCTCCATAGCACCAGAGCTCCATGGCTTCAGAGCTCCATAGCAGCATAGCTCCATACCTCCAGAGCTCCAGGGCTCCATAGCTCCATACCTCCAGAGCTCCATACCTCCAGAGCTCCAGAGCTCCATAGCACCAGAGCTCCATGGCTTCAGAGCTCCATAGCACCATAGCTCCATACCTCCAGAGCTCCAGGGCTCCAAAGCTCCATACCTCCAGAGCTCCATACCTCCAGAGCTCCATACCTCCAGAGCTCCATAGCTCCATAGCACCAGAGCTCCATAGCTCCATAGCACCAGAGCTCCATAGCATCAGAGCTCCATAGCACCAGAGCTCCATAGCTCCATAGCACCAGAGCTCCATAGCTCCATAGCACCAGAGCTCCATAGCTCCATAGCACCAGAGCTCCATACTTCCAGAGCTCCATAGCTCCATAGCACCAGAGCTCCATAGCTCCATAGCACCAGAGCTCCATAGCTCCATAGCACCAGAGCTCCATACTTCCATAGCTCCATAGCTCCATACCTCCAGAGCTCCATAGCTCCATAGCTCCATACCTCCAGAGCTCCATAGCTCCATAGCTCCAGAGCTCCATAGCTCCATAGCTCCATAGCACCAGAGCTCCATAGCTCCATAGCACCAGAGCTCCATACTTCCATAGCTCCAGGGCTCCATAGCTCCAGGGCTCCATAGCTCCATACCTCCAGAGCTCCATAGCTCCATACTTCCAGAGCTCCATAGCTCCATAGCACCAGAGCTCCATAGCTCCATAGCACCAGAGCTCCATAGCTCCATAGCACCAGAGCTCCATAGCTCCATAGCACCAGAGCTCCATAGCTCCATAGCTCCAGGGCTCCATAGCTCCATAGCTCCAGGGCTCCATAGCTCCATAGCTCCAGGGCTCCATAGCTCCATAGCTCCATACCTCCAGAGCTCCATACCTCCAGAGCTCCATACCTCCATAGCACCAGAGCTCCATAGCTCCAGGGCTCCAGGGCTCCATAGCTCCATACCTCCAGAGCTCCATAGCTCCATACTTCCAGAGCTCCATAGCTCCATAGCTCCATACTTCCATAGCTCCATAGCTCCATACTTCCATAGCACCTGAGCTCCATACCTTTAGAGCTCCATAGCTCCAGCCTGGGTGGCTGGTGGTTCCATAGCTCCATACTTCCATAGCTCTAAGTCAGAGAGTTGGCGAAAATTGCACTAAGTGCGAAAGCCCATTCATTTACAACGGCGTGTCCGCCAGGCGGCGACATTTCCCCGTTACCGGTGGCTGCGCGGCGGGTGAGTGACAGAGCTTATCCGAGCGGCTGGAACTCTGCGCCGGCGTGGTCGAGCGTGAGGCCTCGGCCCTTTGGCTGCCTGGTACCTAAAACACTTCCATTGATCCAGCCACGGAGGGTGCTGGCTGGTGGCTCCATACCTCCATAGCTCCATAGCACCAGAGCTCCATAGCTCCATAGCACCAGAGCTCCATGGCTTCAGAGCTCCATAGCACCATAGCTCCATACCTCCAGAGCTCCAGGGCTCCATAGCTCCATACCTCCAGAGCTCCATACCTCCAGAGCTCCATACCTCCAGAGCTCCATAGCACCAGAGCTCCATGGCTTCAGAGCTCCATAGCACCATAGCTCCATACCTCCAGAGCTCCAGGGCTCCATAGCTCCATACCTCCAGAGCTCCATACCTCCAGAGCTCCATACCTCCAGAGCTCCATAGCACCAGAGCTCCATGGCTTCAGAGCTCCATAGCACCATAGCTCCATACCTCCAGAGCTCCAGGGCTCCATAGCTCCATACCTCCAGAGCTCCATACCTCCAGAGCTCCATACCTCCAGAGCTCCAGAGCTCCATAGCACCAGAGCTCCATGGCTTCAGAGCTCCATAGCACCATAGCTCCATACCTCCAGAGCTCCAGGGCTCCATAGCTCCATACCTCCAGAGCTCCATACCTCCAGAGCTCCAGAGCTCCATAGCACCAGAGCTCCATGGCTTCAGAGCTCCATAGCACCATAGCTCCATACCTCCAGAGCTCCAGGGCTCCATAGCTCCATACCTCCAGAGCTCCATACCTCCAGAGCTCCATACCTCCAGAGCTCCATAGCTCCATAGCACCAGAGCTCCATAGCTCCATAGCACCAGAGCTCCATAGCACCAGAGCTCCATAGCACCAGAGCTCCATAGCTCCATAGCACCAGAGCTCCATAGCTCCATAGCACTTGAGCTCCATAGCTCCATAGCACCAGAGCTCCATACTTCCAGAGCTCCATAGCTCCATAGCTCCATAGCACCAGAGCTCCATAGCTCCATAGCACCAGAGCTCCATGGCTTCAGAGCTCCATAGCACCATAGCTCCATACCTCCAGAGCTCCAGGGCTCCATAGCGCCATACCTCCAGAGCTCCATACCTCCAGAGCTCCATACCTCCAGAGCTCCATAGCACCAGAGCTCCATAGCTCCATAGCACCAGAGCTCCATAGCACCAGAGCTCCATAGCACCAGAGCTCCATAGCTCCATAGCACCAGAGCTCCATAGCTCCATAGCACCAGAGCTCCATACTTCCAGAGCTCCATAGCTCCATAGCTCCATAGCACCAGAGCTCCATAGCTCCATAGCACCAGAGCTCCATAGCTCCATAGCACCAGAGCTCCATACTTCCATAGCTCCATAGCTCCATACCTCCAGAGCTCCATAGCTCCATAGCTCCATACCTCCAGAGCTCCATAGCTCCAGAGCTCCATAGCTCCATAGCTCCATAGCACCAGAGCTCCATAGCTCCATAGCACCAGAGCTCCATACTTCCATAGCTCCAGGGCTCCATAGCTCCAGGGCTCCATACCTCCAGAGCTCCATAGCTCCATACTTCCAGAGCTCCATAGCTCCATACTTCCATAGCTCCATACTTCCATACCTCCATAGCTCCATACTTCCATAGCACCAGAGCTCCATACTTCCATAGCACCAGAGCTCCATACCTCCAGAGCTCCAGCCTGGGTGGCTGGTGGCTCCATAGCTCCATACTTCCATAGCTCTAAGTCAGAGAGTTGGCGAAAATTGCACTAAGTGCGAAAGCCCATTCATTTACAACGGCGTGTCCACAAGGCGGCGACATTTCCCCGTTACCGGTGGCTGCGCGGCGGGTGAGTGACAGAGCTTATCCGAGCGGCTGGAACTCTGCGCCGGCGTGGTCGAGCGTGAGGCCTCGGCCCTTTGGCTGCCTGGTACCTAAAACACTTCCATTGATCCAGCCACGGAGGGTGCTGGCTGGTGGCTCCATACCTCCATAGCTCCATAGCACCAGAGCTCCATAGCTCCATAGCACCAGAGCTCCATGGCTTCAGAGCTCCATAGCACCATAGCTCCATACCTCCAGAGCTCCAGGGCTCCATAGCTCCATACCTCCAGAGCTCCATACCTCCAGAGCTCCATACCTCCAGAGCTCCATAGCACCAGAGCTCCATGGCTTCAGAGCTCCATAGCACCATAGCTCCATACCTCCAGAGCTCCAGGGCTCCATAGCTCCATACCTCCAGAGCTCCATACCTCCAGAGCTCCATACCTCCAGAGCTCCATAGCACCAGAGCTCCATGGCTTCAGAGCTCCATAGCACCATAGCTCCATACCTCCAGAGCTCCAGGGCTCCATAGCTCCATACCTCCAGAGCTCCATACCTCCAGAGCTCCATACCTCCAGAGCTCCATAGCACCAGAGCTCCATGGCTTCAGAGCTCCATAGCACCATAGCTCCATACCTCCAGAGCTCCAGGGCTCCATAGCTCCATACCTCCAGAGCTCCATACCTCCAGAGCTCCATACCTCCAGAGCTCCAGAGCTCCATAGCACCAGAGCTCCATGGCTTCAGAGCTCCATAGCACCATAGCTCCATACCTCCAGAGCTCCAGGGCTCCATAGCTCCATACCTCCAGAGCTCCATACCTCCAGAGCTCCAGAGCTCCATAGCACCAGAGCTCCATGGCTTCAGAGCTCCATAGCACCATAGCTCCATACCTCCAGAGCTCCAGGGCTCCATAGCTCCATACCTCCAGAGCTCCATACCTCCAGAGCTCCAGAGCTCCATACCTCCATAGCTCCATAGCTCCATACTTCCATAGCTCCATAGCTCCAGAGCTCCATAGCTCCATACTTCCATAGCTCCATAGCTCCATACTTCCATAGCTCCATAGCTCCATAGCTCCAGGCACGGAGGGTGCTGGAGCTCCACACTTCCATAGGCACGGAGGGTGCTGGAGCTCCACACTTCCATAGGCACGGAGGGTGCTGGAGCTCCACACTTCCATAGGCACGGAGGGTGCTGGAGCTCCACACTTCCATAGGCACGGAGGGTGCTGGAGCTCCACACTTCCATAGGCAGGGAGGGTGCTGGAGCTCCACACTTCCATAGGCACGGAGGGTGCTGGAGCTCCACACTTCCATAGGCACGGAGGGTGCTGGAGCTCCACACTTCCATAGGCAGGGAGGGTGCTGGAGCTCCACACTTCCATAGGCAGGGAGGGTGCTGGAGCTCCACACTTCCATAGGCAGGGAGGGTGCTGGAGCTCCACACTTCCATAGGCAGGGAGGGTGCTGGAGCTCCACACTTCCATAGGCAGGGAGGGTGCTGGAGCTCCACACTTCCATAGGCAGGGAGGGTGCTGGAGCTCCACACTTCCATAGGCAGGGAGGGTGCTGGAGCTCCACACTTCCATAGGCAGGGAGGGTGCTGGAGCTCCACACTTCCATAGGCAGGGAGGGTGCTGGAGCTCCACACTTCCATAGGCAGGGAGGGTGCTGGAGCTCCACACTTCCATAGGCAGGGAGGGTGCTGGAGCTCCACACTTCCATAGGCAGGGAGGGTGCTGGAGCTCCACACTTCCATAGGCACGGAGGGTGCTGGAGCTCCACACTTCCATAGGCAGGGAGGGTGCTGGAGCTCCACACTTCCATAGGCAGGGAGGGTGCTGGAGCTCCACACTTCCATAGGCACGGAGGGTGCTGGAGCTCCACACTTCCATAGCTCCAGGCACGGAGGGTGCTGGCACATCCACACTTCCAGCCACGGAGCATGCTGGCACTTCCACCTTGCTTGCTAAGTCGGCGTGATCTTGCCCAAAAAGTCCATCCCGAGCTCCAGCTGGAAGTGTAAAAAGAACCGGGCTGGATAAAAAAAAGAACCGGGCTGGATAAAAAAAGAAGCGGGCGACCCGTTAAAATTGCTTAGCCGAGGTCCTGGAAGCCTAACACGGCGTGATCTTGTGCAAAAAGCCGCTCCCGAGCTCCAGCTGGAAGTGTAAAAAGAACCGGGCTGGATAAAAAAAGAACCGGGCTGGATAAAAAAAAGAACCGGGCGGCCCGTTAAAATTGCTTAGCCGAGGTCCTGGAAGCCTAACACGGCGTGATCTTGTGCAAAAAGCCGCTCCCGAGCTCCAGCTGGAAGTGTAAAAAGAACCGGGCTGGATAAAAAAAAGAACCGGGCGGCCCGTTAAAATTGCTTAGCCGAGGTCCTGGAAGCCTAACACGGCGTGATCTTGTGCAAAAAGCCGCTCCCGAGCTCCAGCTGGAAGTGTAAAAAGAACCGGGCTGGATAAAAAAAAGAACCGGGCGGCCCGTTAAAATTGCTTAGCCGAGGTCCTGGAAGCCTAACACGGCGTGATCTTGTGCAAAAAGCCGCTCCCGAGCTCCAGCTGGAAGTGTAAAAAGAACCGGGCTGGATAAAAAAAAGAACCGGGCGGCCCGTTGAAATTGCTTAGCCGAGGTCCTGGAAGCCTAACCCGGCGTGATCTTGTGCAAATAGCCGCTGCCGAGCTCCAGCTGGAAGTGTGAAAAGAACCGGGCTGGATAAAAAAAAGAACCGGGCTGGATCAAAAAAGAACCGGGCGACCCGTTAAAATTGCTTAGCCGAGGTCCTGGAAGCCTAACACGGCGTGATCTTGTGCAAAAAGCCGCTCCCGAGCTCCAGCTGGAAGTGTAAAAAGAACCGGGCTGGATAAAAAAAGAACCGGGCTGGATAAAAAAAAGAACCGGGCGGCCCGTTAAAATTGCTTAGCCGAGGTCCTGGAAGCCTAACACGGCGTGATCTTGTGCAAAAAGCCGCTCCCGAGCTCCAGCTGGAAGTGTAAAAAGAACCGGGCTGGATAAAAAAAAGAACCGGGCGGCCCGTTAAAATTGCTTAGCCGAGGTCCTGGAAGCCTAACCCGGCGTGATCTTGTGCAAATAGCCGCTGCCGAGCTCCAGCTGGAAGTGTGAAAAGAACCGGGCTGGATAAAAAAAAGAACCGGGCTGGATCAAAAAAGAACCGGGCGACCCGTTAAAATTGCTTAGCCGAGGTCCTGGAAGCCTAACACGGCGTGATCTTGTGCAAAAAGCCGCTCCCGAGCTCCAGCTGGAAGTGTAAAAAGAACCGGGCTGGATAAAAAAAGAACCGGGCTGGATCAAAAAAAGAACCGGGCGGCCCGTTAAAATTGCTTAGCCGAGGTCCTGGAAGCCTAACCCGGCGTGATCTTGTGCAAAAAGCCGCTCCCGAGCTCCAGCTGGAAGTGTAAAAAGAACCGGGCTGGATAAAAAAAAGAACCGGGCGGCCCGTTAAAATTGCTTAGCCGAGGTCCTGGAAGCCTAACACGGCGTGATCTTGTGCAAAAAGCCGCTCCCGAGCTCCAGCTGGAAGTGTAAAAAGAACCGGGCTGGATAAAAAAAAGAACCGGGCGGCCCGTTGAAATTGCTTAGCCGAGGTCCTGGAAGCCTAACCCGGCGTGATCTTGTGCAAATAGCCGCTGCCGAGCTCCAGCTGGAAGTGTGAAAAGAACCGGGCTGGATAAAAAAAAGAACCGGGCTGGATCAAAAAAGAACCGGGCGACCCGTTAAAATTGCTTAGCCGAGGTCCTGGAAGCCTAACACGGCGTGATCTTGTGCAAAAAGCCGCTCCCGAGCTCCAGCTGGAAGTGTAAAAAGAACCGGGCTGGATAAAAAAAGAACCGGGCTGGATAAAAAAAAGAACCGGGCGGCCCGTTAAAATTGCTTAGCCGAGGTCCTGGAAGCCTAACACGGCGTGATCTTGTGCAAAAAGCCGCTCCCGAGCTCCAGCTGGAAGTGTAAAAAGAACCGGGCTGGATAAAAAAAAGAACCGGGCGGCCCGTTAAAATTGCTTAGCCGAGGTCCTGGAAGCCTAACCCGGCGTGATCTTGTGCAAATAGCCGCTGCCGAGCTCCAGCTGGAAGTGTGAAAAGAACCGGGCTGGATAAAAAAAAGAACCGGGCTGGATCAAAAAAGAACCGGGCGACCCGTTAAAATTGCTTAGCCGAGGTCCTGGAAGCCTAACACGGCGTGATCTTGTGCAAAAAGCCGCTCCCGAGCTCCAGCTGGAAGTGTAAAAAGAACCGGGCTGGATAAAAAAAGAACCGGGCTGGATCAAAAAAAGAACCGGGCGACCCGTTAAAATTGCTTAGCCGAGGTCCTGGAAGCCTAACCCGGCGTGATCTTGTGCAAAAAGCCGCTCCCGAGCTCCAGCTGGAAGTGTAAAAAGAACCGGGCTGGATAAAAAAAAGAACCGGGCGGCCCGTTAAAATTGCTTAGCCGAGGTCCTGGAAGCCTAACCCGGCGTGATCTTGTGCAAAAAGCCGCTCCCGAGCTCCAGCTGGAAGTGTAAAAAGAACCGGGCTGGATAAAAAAAAAGAACCGGGCTGGATCAAAAAAGAACCGGGCGACCCGTTAAAATTGCTTAGCCGAGGTCCTGGAAGCCTAACCCGGCGTGATCTTGTGCAAATAGCCGCTGCCGAGCTCCAGCTGGAAGTGTGAAAAGAACCGGGCTGGATAAAAAAAAGAACCGGGCTGGATCAAAAAAGAACCGGGCGACCCGTTAAAATTGCTTAGCCGAGGTCCTGGAAGCCTAACACGGCGTGATCTTGTGCAAAAAGCCGCTCCCGAGCTCCAGCTGGAAGTGTAAAAAGAACCGGGCTGGATAAAAAAAGAACCGGGCTGGATCAAAAAAGAACCGGGCGACCCGTTAAAATTGCTTAGCCGAGGTCCTGGAAGCCTAACCCGGCGTGATCTTGTGCAAAAAGCCGCTCCCGAGCTCCAGCTGGAAGTGTAAAAAGAACCAGGCTGGATAAAAAAAAGAACCGGGCTGGATCAAAAAAGAACCGGGCGGCCCGTTAAAATTGCTTAGCCGAGGTCCTGGAAGCCTAACACGGCGTGATCTTGTGCAAAAAGCCGCTCCCGAGCTCCAGCTGGAAGTGTAAAAAGAACCGGGCTGGATAAAAAAAGAACCGGGCTGGATCAAAAAAGAACCGGGCGACCCGTTAAAATTGCTTAGCCGAGGTCCTGGAAGCCTAACACGGCGTGATCTTGCCCGAAAGTCGGCCTCTATACTTCCATTTTAGGTACCAGGCGCTCATAGTGTGTTGGTCCCACTAGTCAGTGTACTGGTCCCACTCGCTAGTGTACTGGTCCCCCTAGTCAGTGTACTAATCCAGTTACCCCCCGTTTTCCAAAACACAATCGGCACGTATAAGGGGGGGACTCCTGAGAGAGATGAGGTATATGCCAGCGCAACACCAATCCGCTCCGCGCTGGTTCCCATGTCGGCTACGGATGAATAAAACCAGCCTGTCCCCCCTGGAGCTCACGAGACACGGAATTTTTTCTAAGTGCCAACGGCTCTTCCGAGCAAACGTGTCCGCTCCGGCTGGTTCCCCCGTCGGCCTCGAATGACGAAAAATGCCGGTCTCCGCCCGGAGCTCATGACAAACGAAAAATTTTCTAAGTGCCAACGGCACTTGCGAGCGAATGTGTCCGCTCGGCGCTGGTTCCCGGGTCGAACCCGGAAGACGAAAAACGCCGGTCTCCGCCCGGAGCTCATGACAAACGAAAAATTTTCTAAGTGCCAACGGCACTTGCGAGCGAATGTGTCCGCTCGGCGCTGGTTCCCGGGTCGAACCCGGAAGACGAAAAACGCCGGTCCTCGCCCGGAGCTCATGACAAACGAAAAATTTTCTAAGTGCCAACGGCACTTGCGAGCGAATGTGTCCGCTCGGCGCTGGTTCCCGGGTCGAACCCGGAAGACGAAAAACGCCGGTCTCCGCCCGGAGCTCATGACAAACGAAAAATTTTCCAAGTGCCAACGGCACTTGCGAGCGAATGTGTCCGCTCGGCGCTGGTTCCCGGGTCGAACCCGGAAGACGAAAAACGCCGGTCCTCGCCCGGAGCTCATGACAAACGAAAAATTTTCTAAGTGCCAACGGCACTTGCGAGCGAATGTGTCCGCTCGGCGCTGGTTCCCGGGTCGGACCCGGAAGACGAAAAACGCCGGTCTCCGCCCGGAGCTCATGACAAACGAAAAATTTTCTAAGTGCCAACGGCACTTGCGAGCGAATGTGTCCGCTCGGCGCTGGTTCCCGGGTCGAACCCGGAAGACGAAAAACGCCGGTCCTCGCCCGGAGCTCATGACAAACGAAAAATTTTCTAAGTGCCAACGGCACTTGCGAGCGAATGTGTCCGCTCGGCGCTGGTTCCCGGGTCGGACCCGGAAGACGAAAAACGCCGGTCCTCGCCTGGAGGTCCCAGCAAAATCGGCGAAAAAACGACTAAGTGTCAACTTTCGAAAAAACGGCTAAGTGTCGACTTTCGAAAAAACGGCTAAGTGTCAACTTTCGAAAAAACGGCTAAGTGTCAACTTTCGAAAAAACGACTAAGTGTCGCCTCTCTGAAAAAACGGCAGAGTGCCCACGGCTCTGCGGGGCTTGTGAGTCCGCCCCGCGCCGGTTCGGCGGTCGGCCTCAAAAAGCGAAAAATCAGCCTCTCTCCCTGGAGCTCACCAAAAATTTGTCGAAATTTTTCTAAGTTCTCCTCGAGGTACCAGGGGGTGAGGTACCCGGGCTAAGATGCAGTACCTTTTTTGGTCTTCAGGTGCGCCAGAGTACAATGAAATGGTCCCAGTAGTCAGTGTACTCATCGACTTTCCCCCCGTTTTCCAAAGCACCTCGTTTACGAGTATGGAGGAGATGGTGCTGGTCTCCCCACGGCGTCGGACACGCCGTCCTCGACAGCACAAGGTCGGATAGAAGACCTGGAAAGCGCCGTGGCACGCGCTGGAGGTGGGCACTGTGGCGAAAAAACGACTAAGTGTCAACTTTCGAAAAAACGACTAAGTGTCAACTTTCGAAAAAACGGCTAAGTGTCAACTTTCGAAAAAACGACTAAGTGTCACCTCTCTGAAAAAATGGCAAAGTGTCGCCTCTCTGAAAATTTTCTAAGTGCCCACGGCTCTGCGGGCTCGTGCATCCGAGCCGCGCCGGTTCTGCAACCGGCCTAGAATGACGAAAAATAACGGTCTCCTCCTGGAGCTCACAGCCAATTGTGGCGAAAAAGTGGCAAAGTGCCCACGGCTCTGCGGGCTCGTGCATCCGACCCGCGCCGGTTCTGCAGCCGGCCTCGAATGACGAAAAATGACGGTCTCCTCCTGGAGCTCACAGCCAACTTGGCAAAAAGTTTCTAAGTGCCCACGGCCCTGCCGAGCTTTGGCGTCCGCCCAGCGCCGGTTCCGCAGTCGGCCTCGAATGACGAAAAATAACGGTCTCCTCCTGGAGCTCACAGCCAACTTGGCAAAAAGTTTCTAAGTGCCCACGGCCCTGCCGAGCTTTGGCGTCCGCCGAGCGCCGGTTCCGCAGTCGGCCTCGAATGACGAAAAATAACGGTCTCCTCCTGGAGCTCACAGCCAACTTGGCAAAAAGTTTCTAAGTGCCCACGGCCCTGCCGAGCTTTGGCGTCCGCCCAGCGCCGGTTCCGCAGTCGGCCTCGAATGACGAAAAATAACGGTCTCCTCCTGGAGCTCACAGCCAACTTGGCAAAAAGTTTCTAAGTGCCCACGGCCCTGCCGAGCTTTGGCGTCCGCCCAGCGCCGGTTCCGCAGTCGGCCTCGAATGACGAAAAATAACGGTCTCCTCCTGGAGCTCACAGCCAACTTGGCAAAAAGTTTCTAAGTGCCCACGGCCCTGCCGAGCTTTGGCGTCCGCCCAGCGCCGGTTCCGCAGTCGGCCTCGAATGACGAAAAATAACGGTCTCCTCCTGGAGCTCACAGCCAACTTGGCAAAAAGTTTCTAAGTGCCCACGGCCCTGCCGAGCTTTGGCGTCCGCCCAGCGCCGGTTCCGCAGTCGGCCTCGAATGACGAAAAATAACGGTCTCCTCCTGGAGCTCACAGCCAACTTGGCAAAAAGTTTCTAAGTGCCCACGGCCCTGCCGAGCTTTGGCGTCCGCCCAGCGCCGGTTCCGCAGTCGGCCTCGAATGACGAAAAATAACGGTCTCCTCCTGGAGCTCACAGCCAACTTGGCAAAAAGTTTCTAAGTGCCCACGGCCCTGCCGAGCTTTGGCGTCCGCCCAGCGCCGGTTCCGCAGTCGGCCTCGAATGACGAAAAATAACGGTCTCCTCCTGGAGCTCACAGCCAACTTGGCAAAAAGTTTCTAAGTGCCCACGGCCCTGCCGAGCTTTGGCGTCCGCCCAGCGCCGGTTCCGCAGTCGGCCTCGAATGACGAAAAATAACGGTCTCCTCCTGGAGCTCACAGCCAACTTGGCAAAAAGTTTCTAAGTGCCCACGGCCCTGCCGAGCTTTGGCGTCCGCCCAGCGCCGGTTCCGCAGTCGGCCTCGAATGACGAAAAATAACGGTCTCCTCCTGGAGCTCACAGCCAACTTGGCAAAAAGTTTCTAAGTGCCCACGGCCCTGCCGAGCTTTGGCGTCCGCCCAGCGCCGGTTCCGCAGTCGGCCTCGAATGACGAAAAATAACGGTCTCCTCCTGGAGCTCACAGCCAACTTGGCAAAAAGTTTCTAAGTGTCACATCTCTGAAAAAACGGCTAAGTGTCGACTTTCGAAAAAACGGCAAAGTGTCACATCTCTGAAAAAACGGCTAAGTGTCGACTTTCGAAAAAACGGCTAAGTGTCAACTTTCGAAAAAACGGCTAAGTGTCGCCTCTCTGAAAAAACGGCAAAGTGTCAACTTTCGAAAAAACGACAGAGTGTCGCCTCTCTGAAAAAACGACTAAGTGTCGACTCTGAGAAAATGGCAAAGTGCCCACGGCTCTGCGGGCTCGTGCATCCGACCCGCGCCGGTTCCCCAGCCGGCCTGAAATAAGGCAAAACCAGCCTCTCCGCCTGGAGCTCAGAGCCAACTTGGCGAATATTTTCTAAGTGCCCACGGCTCTGCGTGGCTACGGCGTCTGCCCAGCGCCGGTTCCTGGGTCGAACCCCGAGGACGAGGAATGCCGGTCTCCGCCTGGAGGTCCCAGCTTAATCGGCGAAAATTTTCTAAGTGCCCACGGCTCTGCCGGGCTCGTGCATCCGACCCGCGCCGGTTCCCCAGCCGGCCTGAAATAAGGCAAAACCAGCCTCTCCCCCTGGAGCTCAGAGCCAATTGTGGCGAAAAAACGACTAAGTGTCAACTTTCGAAAAAACGACTAAGTGTCAACTTTCCAAAAAAACGGCTAAGTGTCGACTTTCGAAAAAACGGCTAAGTGTCAACTTTCGAAAAAACGACTAAGTGTCGCCTCCGAAAAAACGACTAAGTGTCGCCTCTCTGAAAAAACGACTAAGTGCCCACGGCTCTGCGGGGCTTGTGAGTCCGCCCCGCGCCGGTTCGGCGGTCGGCCTCAAAAAGCGAAAAATCAGCCTCTCTCCCTGGAGCTCACCAAAAATTTGTCGAAATTTTTCTAAGTTCTCCTCGAGGTACCAGGGGGTGAGGTACCCGGGCTAAGATGCAGTACCTTTTTTGGTCTTCAGGTGCGCCAGAGTACAATGAAATGGTCCCAGTAGTCAGTGTACTCATCGACTTTCCCCCCGTTTTCCAAAGCACCTCGTTTACGAGTATGGAGGAGATGGTGCTGGTCTCCCCACGGCGTCGGACACGCCGTCCTCGACAGCACAAGGTCGGATAGAAGACCTGAAAAGCGCCGTGGCACGCGCTGGAGGTGTCACTGTGGCGAAAAAGTGACTAAGTGTCAACTTTCGAAAAAACGGCTAAGTGTCAACTTTCGAAAAAACGGCTAAGTGTCAACTTTCGAAAAAACGACAAAGTGTCACCTCTCTGAAAAAACGGCAAAGTGTCAACTTTTGAAAAAAACGACTAAGTGTCAACTTTCGAAAAAACGACTAAGTGTCACCTCTCTGAAAAAATGGCAAAGTGTCAACTGCGAATGTGGTGGTGCATGGAAGGAAGTGGAGGACGGCCGCCTCCTTAAACACAGGCCGAAGAGGAGCGTCAGGGCCGGCTCCTTAAACACGGACCGAGTGTCGCCCTTAACACAGACCAAGCGGAGGACGGCCGCCTCCCTAAATACAGGCCGAACCGGAGCGCGAGGGCCGCTCCTTAAACACGGACCGAGTGTCGCCCTTAACACAGACCAAGCGGAGGACGGCCGCCTCCCTAAATACAGGCCGAACCGGAGCGCGAGGGCCGCTCCTTAAACACGGACCGAGTGTCGCCCTTAACACAGACCAAGGGGAGGACGGCCGCCTCCTTAAACACAGGCCGGAGAGGAGCGTCAGGGCCAGGCTCCTTAAACACGGACCGAGTGTCGCCCTTAACACAGACCAAGCGGAGGACGGCCGCCTCCCTAAATACAGGCCGAACCGGAGCGCGAGGGCCAGGCTCCTTAAACACGGACCGAGTGTCGCCCTTAACACAGACCAAGGGGAGGACGGCCGCCTCCTTAAACACAGGCCGGAGAGCAGCGTCAGGGCCAGGCTCCTTAAACACGGACCGAGTGTCGCCCTTAACACAGACCAAGCGGAGGACGGCCGCCTCCCTAAATACAGGCCGAACCGGAGCGCGAGGGCCAGGCTCCTTAAACACGGACCGAGTGTCGCCCTTAACACAGACCAAGGGGAGGACGGCCGCCTCCTTAAACACAGGCCGAACCGGAGCGCGAGTGTTGCTCCTTAAACACGGACCGAGTGGAGGACGGCCGCCTCCTTAAACACAGGCCGAACAAAATGACACAAAGTGTCAACTGCGAATGTTGTCCATCCAAGGAAGGAGCGTGATGCCCGGCCGGCTCCTTAAACACAGGCCGAGAGTCGCCCCGGACGGTCCGCCTCGCGGCGCCCGTCTGCTCGGATAAAATGACACAAAGTGTCAACTGCGAATGTTGTCCATCCAAGGAAGGAGCGTGATGCCCGGCCGGCTCCTTAAACACAGGCCGAGAGTCGCCCCGGACGGTCCGCCTCGCGGCGCCCGCCCGCTCGGATAAAATGACACAAAGTGTCAACTACGAATGTTGTCCATCCAAGGAAGGAGCGTGATGCCCGGCTCCATAGCTCCATACCTCCAGAGCTCCATACCTCCAGAGCTCCATACCTCCAGAGCTCCATAGCACCAGAGCTCCATGGCTTCAGAGCTCCATAGCACCATAGCTCCATACCTCCAGAGCTCCAGGGCTCCATAGCTCCATACCTCCAGAGCTCCATACCTCCAGAGCTCCATACCTCCAGAGCTCCATAGCACCAGAGCTCCATGGCTTCAGAGCTCCATAGCACCATAGCTCCATACCTCCAGAGCTCCAGGGCTCCATAGCTCCATACCTCCAGAGCTCCATACCTCCAGAGCTCCATAGCACCAGAGCTCCATGGCTTCAGAGCTCCATAGCACCATAGCTCCATACCTCCAGAGCTCCAGGGCTCCATAGCTCCATACCTCCAGAGCTCCATACCTCCAGAGCTCCATACCTCCAGAGCTCCAGAGCTCCATAGCACCAGAGCTCCATGGCTTCAGAGCTCCATAGCACCATAGCTCCATACCTCCAGAGCTCCAGGGCTCCATAGCTCCATACCTCCAGAGCTCCATACCTCCAGAGCTCCAGAGCTCCATAGCACCAGAGCTCCATGGCTTCAGAGCTCCATAGCACCATAGCTCCATACCTCCAGAGCTCCAGGGCTCCATAGCTCCATACCTCCAGAGCTCCATACCTCCAGAGCTCCAGAGCTCCATAGCACCAGAGCTCCATGGCTTCAGAGCTCCATAGCACCATAGCTCCATACCTCCAGAGCTCCAGGGCTCCAAAGCTCCATACCTCCAGAGCTCCATACCTCCAGAGCTCCATACCTCCAGAGCTCCATAGCTCCATAGCACCAGAGCTCCATAGCTCCATAGCACCAGAGCTCCATAGCACCAGAGCTCCATAGCACCAGAGCTCCATAGCTCCATAGCACCAGAGCTCCATAGCTCCATAGCACCAGAGCTCCATAGCTCCATAGCACCAGAGCTCCATACTTCCAGAGCTCCATAGCTCCATAGCACCAGAGCTCCATAGCTCCATAGCACCAGAGCTCCATAGCTCCATAGCACCAGAGCTCCATACTTCCATAGCTCCATAGCTCCATACCTCCAGAGCTCCATAGCTCCATAGCTCCATACCTCCAGAGCTCCATAGCTCCATAGCTCCAGAGCTCCATAGCTCCATAGCACCAGAGCTCCATAGCTCCATAGCACCAGAGCTCCATACTTCCATAGCTCCAGGGCTCCATAGCTCCAGGGCTCCATAGCTCCATACCTCCAGAGCTCCATAGCTCCATACTTCCAGAGCTCCATAGCTCCATAGCACCAGAGCTCCATAGCTCCATAGCACCAGAGCTCCATAGCTCCATAGCACCAGAGCTCCATAGCTCCATAGCACCAGAGCTCCATAGCTCCATAGCTCCAGGGCTCCATAGCTCCATAGCTCCAGGGCTCCATAGCTCCATAGCTCCAGGGCTCCATAGCTCCATAGCTCCATACCTCCAGAGCTCCATACCTCCAGAGCTCCATACCTCCATAGCACCAGAGCTCCATAGCTCCAGGGCTCCAGGGCTCCATAGCTCCATACCTCCAGAGCTCCATAGCTCCATACTTCCAGAGCTCCATAGCTCCATAGCTCCATACTTCCATAGCTCCATAGCTCCATACTTCCATAGCACCTGAGCTCCATACCTCCAGAGCTCCATAGCTCCAGCCTGGGTGGCTGGTGGCTCCATAGCTCCATACTTCCATAGCTCTAAGTCAGAGAGTTGGCGAAAATTGCACTAAGTGCGAAAGCCCATTCATTTACAACGGCGTGTCCGCCAGGCGGCGACATTTCCCCGTTACCGGTGGCTGCGCGGCGGGTGAGTGACAGAGCTTATCCGAGCGGCTGGAACTCTGCGCCGGCGTGGTCGAGCGTGAGGCCTCGGCCCTTTGGCTGCCTGGTACCTAAAACACTTCCATTGATCCAGCCACGGAGGGTGCTGGCTGGTGGCTCCATACCTCCATAGCTCCATAGCACCAGAGCTCCATAGCTCCATAGCACCAGAGCTCCATGGCTTCAGAGCTCCATAGCACCATAGCTCCATACCTCCAGAGCTCCAGGGCTCCATAGCTCCATACCTCCAGAGCTCCATACCTCCAGAGCTCCATACCTCCAGAGCTCCATAGCACCAGAGCTCCATGGCTTCAGAGCTCCATAGCACCATAGCTCCATACCTCCAGAGCTCCAGGGCTCCATAGCTCCATACCTCCAGAGCTCCATACCTCCAGAGCTCCATACCTCCAGAGCTCCATAGCACCAGAGCTCCATGGCTTCAGAGCTCCATAGCACCATAGCTCCATACCTCCAGAGCTCCAGGGCTCCATAGCTCCATACCTCCAGAGCTCCATACCTCCAGAGCTCCATACCTCCAGAGCTCCAGAGCTCCATAGCACCAGAGCTCCATGGCTTCAGAGCTCCATAGCACCATAGCTCCATACCTCCAGAGCTCCAGGGCTCCATAGCTCCATACCTCCAGAGCTCCATACCTCCAGAGCTCCAGAGCTCCATAGCACCAGAGCTCCATGGCTTCAGAGCTCCATAGCACCATAGCTCCATACCTCCAGAGCTCCAGGGCTCCATAGCTCCATACCTCCAGAGCTCCATACCTCCAGAGCTCCATACCTCCAGAGCTCCATAGCTCCATAGCACCAGAGCTCCATAGCTCCATAGCACCAGAGCTCCATAGCACCAGAGCTCCATAGCACCAGAGCTCCATAGCTCCATAGCACCAGAGCTCCATAGCTCCATAGCACCAGAGCTCCATAGCTCCATAGCACCAGAGCTCCATACTTCCAGAGCTCCATAGCTCCATAGCTCCATAGCACCAGAGCTCCATAGCTCCATAGCACCAGAGCTCCATGGCTTCAGAGCTCCATAGCACCATAGCTCCATACCTCCAGAGCTCCAGGGCTCCATAGCGCCATACCTCCAGAGCTCCATACCTCCAGAGCTCCATACCTCCAGAGCTCCATAGCACCAGAGCTCCATAGCTCCATAGCACCAGAGCTCCATAGCACCAGAGCTCCATAGCACCAGAGCTCCATAGCTCCATAGCACCAGAGCTCCATAGCTCCATAGCACCAGAGCTCCATACTTCCAGAGCTCCATAGCTCCATAGCTCCATAGCACCAGAGCTCCATAGCTCCATAGCACCAGAGCTCCATAGCTCCATAGCACCAGAGCTCCATACTTCCATAGCTCCATAGCTCCATACCTCCAGAGCTCCATAGCTCCATAGCTCCATACCTCCAGAGCTCCATAGCTCCAGAGCTCCATAGCTCCATAGCTCCATAGCACCAGAGCTCCATAGCTCCATAGCACCAGAGCTCCATACTTCCATAGCTCCAGGGCTCCATAGCTCCAGGGCTCCATACCTCCAGAGCTCCATAGCTCCATACTTCCAGAGCTCCATAGCTCCATACTTCCATAGCTCCATACTTCCATACCTCCATAGCTCCATACTTCCATAGCACCAGAGCTCCATACTTCCATAGCACCAGAGCTCCATACCTCCAGAGCTCCAGAGCTCCAGCCTGGGTGGCTGGTGGCTCCATAGCTCCATACTTCCATAGCTCTAAGTCAGAGAGTTGGCGAAAATTGCACTAAGTGCGAAAGCCCATTCATTTACAACGGCGTGTCCACAAGGCGGCGACATTTCCCCGTTACCGGTGGCTGCGCGGCGGGTGAGTGACAGAGCTTATCCGAGCGGCTGGAACTCTGCGCCGGCGTGGTCGAGCGTGAGGCCTCGGCCCTTTGGCTGCCTGGTACCTAAAACACTTCCATTGATCCAGCCACGGAGGGTGCTGGCTGGTGGCTCCATACCTCCATAGCTCCATAGCACCAGAGCTCCATAGCTCCATAGCACCAGAGCTCCATGGCTTCAGAGCTCCATAGCACCATAGCTCCATACCTCCAGAGCTCCAGGGCTCCATAGCTCCATACCTCCAGAGCTCCATACCTCCAGAGCTCCATACCTCCAGAGCTCCATAGCACCAGAGCTCCATGGCTTCAGAGCTCCATAGCACCATAGCTCCATACCTCCAGAGCTCCAGGGCTCCATAGCTCCATACCTCCAGAGCTCCATACCTCCAGAGCTCCATACCTCCAGAGCTCCATAGCACCAGAGCTCCATGGCTTCAGAGCTCCATAGCACCATAGCTCCATACCTCCAGAGCTCCAGGGCTCCATAGCTCCATACCTCCAGAGCTCCATACCTCCAGAGCTCCATACCTCCAGAGCTCCATAGCACCAGAGCTCCATGGCTTCAGAGCTCCATAGCACCATAGCTCCATACCTCCAGAGCTCCAGGGCTCCATAGCTCCATACCTCCAGAGCTCCATACCTCCAGAGCTCCATACCTCCAGAGCTCCAGAGCTCCATAGCACCAGAGCTCCATGGCTTCAGAGCTCCATAGCACCATAGCTCCATACCTCCAGAGCTCCAGGGCTCCATAGCTCCATACCTCCAGAGCTCCATACCTCCAGAGCTCCAGAGCTCCATAGCACCAGAGCTCCATGGCTTCAGAGCTCCATAGCACCATAGCTCCATACCTCCAGAGCTCCAGGGCTCCATAGCTCCATACCTCCAGAGCTCCATACCTCCAGAGCTCCAGAGCTCCATAGCACCAGAGCTCCATGGCTTCAGAGCTCCATAGCACCATAGCTCCATACCTCCAGAGCTCCAGGGCTCCAAAGCTCCATACCTCCAGAGCTCCATACCTCCAGAGCTCCATACCTCCAGAGCTCCATAGCTCCATAGCACCAGAGCTCCATAGCTCCATAGCACCAGAGCTCCATAGCACCAGAGCTCCATAGCACCAGAGCTCCATAGCTCCATAGCACCAGAGCTCCATAGCTCCATAGCACCAGAGCTCCATAGCTCCATAGCACCAGAGCTCCATACTTCCAGAGCTCCATAGCTCCATAGCTCCATAGCACCAGAGCTCCATAGCTCCATAGCACCAGAGCTCCATAGCTCCATAGCACCAGAGCTCCATACTTCCATAGCTCCATAGCTCCATACCTCCAGAGCTCCATAGCTCCATAGCTCCATACCTCCAGAGCTCCATAGCTCCAGAGCTCCATAGCTCCATAGCACCAGAGCTCCATAGCTCCATAGCACCAGAGCTCCATACTTCCATAGCTCCAGGGCTCCATAGCTCCAGGGCTCCATAGCTCCATACCTCCAGAGCTCCATAGCTCCATACTTCCAGAGCTCCATAGCTCCATAGCACCAGAGCTCCATAGCTCCATAGCACCAGAGCTCCATAGCTCCATAGCACCAGAGCTCCATAGCTCCATAGCACCAGAGCTCCATAGCTCCATAGCTCCAGGGCTCCATAGCTCCATAGCTCCAGGGCTCCATAGCTCCATAGCTCCAGGGCTCCTTAGCTCCATAGCTCCATACCTCCAGAGCTCCATACCTCCAGAGCTCCATACCTCCATAGCACCAGAGCTCCATAGCTCCAGGGCTCCAGGGCTCCATAGCTCCATACCTCCAGAGCTCCATAGCTCCATACTTCCAGAGCTCCATAGCTCCATAGCTCCATACTTCCATAGCTCCATAGCTCCATACTTCCATAGCACCTGAGCTCCATACCTCCAGAGCTCCATAGCTCCAGCCTGGGTGGCTGGTGGCTCCATAGCTCCATACTTCCATAGCTCTAAGTCAGAGAGTTGGCGAAAATTGCACTAAGTGCGAAAGCCCATTCATTTACAACGGCGTGTCCGCCAGGCGGCGACATTTCCCCGTTACCGGTGGCTGCGCGGCGGGTGAGTGACAGAGCTTATCCGAGCGGCTGGAACTCTGCGCCGGCGTGGTCGAGCGTGAGGCCTCGGCCCTTTGGCTGCCTGGTACCTAAAACACTTCCATTGATCCAGCCACGGAGGGTGCTGGCTGGTGGCTCCATACCTCCATAGCTCCATAGCACCAAAGCTCCATAGCTCCATAGCACCAGAGCTCCATGGCTTCAGAGCTCCATAGCACCATAGCTCCATACCTCCAGAGCTCCAGGGCTCCATAGCTCCATACCTCCAGAACTCCATACCTCCAGAGCTCCATACCTCCAGAGCTCCATAGCACCAGAGCTCCATGGCTTCAGAGCTCCATAGCACCATAGCTCCATACCTCCAGAGCTCCAGGGCTCCATAGCTCCATACCTCCATACCTCCAGAGCTCCATACCTCCAGAGCTCCATACCTCCAGAGCTCCATAGCACCAGAGCTCCATGGCTTCAGAGCTCCATAGCACCATAGCTCCATACCTCCAGAGCTCCAGGGCTCCATAGCTCCATACCTCCAGAGCTCCATACCTCCAAAGCTCCATACCTCCAGAGCTCCAGAGCTCCATAGCACCAGAGCTCCATGGCTTCAGAGCTCCATAGCTCCATACCTCCAGAGCTCCAGGGCTCCATAGCTCCATACCTCCAGAGCTCCATACCTCCAGAGCTCCAGAGCTCCATAGCACCAGAGCTCCATGGCTTCAGAGCTCCATAGCACCATAGCTCCATACCTCCAGAGCTCCAGGGCTCCATAGCTCCATACCTCCAGAGCTCCATACCTCCAGAGCTCCATACCTCCAGAGCTCCATAGCTCCATAGCACCAGAGCTCCATAGCTCCATAGCACCAGAGCTCCATAGCACCAGAGCTCCATAGCACCAGAGCTCCATAGCTCCATAGCACCAGAGCTCCATAGCTCCATAGCACCAGAGCTCCATAGCTCCATAGCACCAGAGCTCCATACTTCCAGAGCTCCATAGCTCCATAGCTCCATAGCACCAGAGCTCCATAGCTCCATAGCACCAGAGCTCCATAGCTCCATAGCACCAGAGCTCCATACTTCCATAGCTCCATAGCTCCATACCTCCAGAGCTCCATAGCTCCATAGCTGCATACCTCCAGAGCTCCATAGCTCCAGAGCTCCATAGCTCCATAGCTCCATAGCACCAGAGCTCCATAGCTCCATAGCACCAGAGCTCCATACTTCCATAGCTCCAGGGCTCCATAGCTCCAGGGCTCCATACCTCCAGAGCTCCATAGCTCCATACTTCCAGAGCTCCATAGCTCCATACTTCCATAGCTCCATACTTCCATACCTCCATAGCTCCATACTTCCATAGCACCAGAGCTCCATACTTCCATAGCACCAGAGCTCCATACCTCCAGAGCTCCAGAGCTCCAGCCTGGGTGGCTGGTGGCTCCATAGCTCCATACTTCCATAGCTCTAAGTCAGAGAGTTGGCGAAAATTGCACTAAGTGCGAAAGCCCATTCATTTACAACGGCGTGTCCACAAGGCGGCGACATTTCCCCGTTACCGGTGGCTGCGCGGCGGGTGAGTGACAGAGCTTATCCGAGCGGCTGGAACTCTGCGCCGGCGTGGTCGAGCGTGAGGCCTCGGCCCTTTGGCTGCCTGGTACCTAAAACACTTCCATTGATCCAGCCACGGAGGGTGCTGGCTGGTGGCTCCATACCTCCATAGCTCCATAGCACCAGAGCTCCATAGCTCCATAGCACCAGAGCTCCATGGCTTCAGAGCTCCATAGCACCATAGCTCCATACCTCCAGAGCTCCAGGGCTCCATAGCTCCATACCTCCAGAGCTCCATACCTCCAGAGCTCCATACCTCCAGAGCTCCATAGCACCAGAGCTCCATGGCTTCAGAGCTCCATAGCACCATAGCTCCATACCTCCAGAGCTCCAGGGCTCCATAGCTCCATACCTCCAGAGCTCCATACCTCCAGAGCTCCATACCTCCAGAGCTCCATAGCACCAGAGCTCCATGGCTTCAGAGCTCCATAGCACCATAGCTCCATACCTCCAGAGCTCCAGGGCTCCATAGCTCCATACCTCCAGAGCTCCATACCTCCAGAGCTCCATACCTCCAGAGCTCCAGAGCTCCATAGCACCAGAGCTCCATGGCTTCAGAGCTCCATAGCACCATAGCTCCATACCTCCAGAGCTCCAGGGCTCCATAGCTCCATACCTCCAGAGCTCCATACCTCCAGAGCTCCATACCTCCAGAGCTCCAGAGCTCCATAGCACCAGAGCTCCATGGCTTCAGAGCTCCATAGCACCATAGCTTCAGAGCTCCATAGCACCATAGCTCCATACCTCCAGAGCTCCAGGGCTCCAAAGCTCCATACCTCCAGAGCTCCATACCTCCAGAGCTCCATACCTCCAGAGCTCCATAGCTCCATAGCACCAGAGCTCCATAGCTCCATAGCACCAGAGCTCCATAGCACCAGAGCTCCATAGCTCCATAGCACCAGAGCTCCATAGCTCCATAGCACCAGAGCTCCATAGCTCCATAGCACCAGAGCTCCATACTTCCAGAGCTCCATAGCTCCATAGCTCCATAGCACCAGAGCTCCATAGCTCCATAGCACCAGAGCTCCATAGCTCCATAGCACCAGAGCTCCATACTTCCATAGCTCCATAGCTCCATACCTCCAGAGCTCCATAGCTCCATAGCTCCATACCTCCAGAGCTCCATAGCTCCAGAGCTCCATAGCTCCATAGCACCAGAGCTCCATAGCTCCATAGCACCAGAGCTCCATACTTCCATAGCTCCAGGGCTCCATAGCTCCAGGGCTCCATAGCTCCATACCTCCAGAGCTCCATAGCTCCATACTTCCAGAGCTCCATAGCTCCATAGCACCAGAGCTCCATAGCTCCATAGCACCAAAGCTCCATAGCTCCATAGCACCAGAGCTCCATAGCTCCATAGCACCAGAGCTCCATAGCTCCATAGCTCCAGGGCTCCATAGCTCCATAGCTCCAGGGCTCCATAGCTCCATAGCTCCAGGGCTCCATAGCTCCATAGCTCCATACCTCCAGAGCTCCATACCTCCAGAGCTCCATACCTCCATAGCACCAGAGCTCCATAGCTCCAGGGCTCCAGGGCTCCATAGCTCCATACCTCCAGAGCTCCATAGCTCCATACTTCCAGAGCTCCATAGCTCCATAGCTCCATACTTCCATAGCTCCATAGCTCCATACTTCCATAGCACCTGAGCTCCATACCTCCAGAGCTCCAGAGCTCCAGCCTGGGTGGCTGGTGGCTCCATAGCTCCATACTTCCATAGCTCTAAGTCAGAGAGTTGGCGAAAATTGCACTAAGTGCGAAAGCCCATTCATTTACAACGGCGTGTCCACAAGGCGGCGACATTTCCCCGTTACCGGTGGCTGCGCGGCGGGTGAGTGACAGAGCTTATCCGAGCGGCTGGAACTCTGCGCCGGCGTGGTCGAGCGTGAGGCCTCGGCCCTTTGGCTGCCTGGTACCTAAAACACTTCCATTGATCCAGCCACGGAGGGTGCTGGCTGGTGGCTCCATACCTCCATAGCTCCATAGCACCAGAGCTCCATAGCTCCATAGCACCAGAGCTCCATGGCTTCAGAGCTCCATAGCACCATAGCTCCATACCTCCAGAGCTCCAGGGCTCCATAGCTCCATACCTCCAGAGCTCCATACCTCCAGAGCTCCATACCTCCAGAGCTCCATAGCACCAGAGCTCCATGGCTTCAGAGCTCCATAGCACCATAGCTCCAGACCTCCAGAGCTCCAGGGCTCCATAGCTCCATACCTCCAGAGCTCCATACCTCCAGAGCTCCATACCTCCAGAGCTCCATAGCACCAGAGCTCCATGGCTTCAGAGCTCCATAGCACCATAGCTCCATACCTCCAGAGCTCCAGGGCTCCATAGCTCCATACCTCCAGAGCTCCATACCTCCAGAGCTCCATACCTCCAGAGCTCCATAGCACCAGAGCTCCATGGCTTCAGAGCTCCATAGCACCATAGCTCCATACCTCCAGAGCTCCAGGGCTCCATAGCTCCATACCTCCAGAGCTCCATACCTCCAGAGCTCCATACCTCCAGAGCTCCAGAGCTCCATAGCACCAGAGCTCCATGGTTTCAGAGCTCCATAGCACCATAGCTCCATACCTCCAGAGCTCCAGGGCTCCATAGCTCCATACCTCCAGAGCTCCATACCTCCAGAGCTCCAGAGCTCCATAGCACCAGAGCTCCATGGCTTCAGAGCTCCATAGCACCATAGCTCCATACCTCCAGAGCTCCAGGGCTCCATAGCTCCATACCTCCAGAGCTCCATACCTCCAGAGCTCCAGAGCTCCATAGCACCAGAGCTCCATGGGTTCAGAGCTCCATAGCACCATAGCTCCATACCTCCAGAGCTCCAGGGCTCCAAAGCTCCATACCTCCAGAGCTCCATACCTCCAGAGCTCCATACCTCCAGAGCTCCATAGCTCCATAGCACCAGAGCTCCATAGCTCCATAGCACCAGAGCTCCATAGCACCAGAGCTCCATAGCACCAGAGCTCCATAGCTCCATAGCACCAGAGCTCCATAGCTCCATAGCACCAGAGCTCCATAGCTCCATAGCACCAGAGCTCCATACTTCCAGAGCTCCATAGCTCCATAGCTCCATAGCACCAGAGCTCCATAGCTCCATAGCACCAGAGCTCCATAGCTCCATAGCACCAGAGCTCCATACTTCCATAGCTCCATAGCTCCATACCTCCAGAGCTCCATAGCTCCATAGCTCCATACCTCCAGAGCTCCATAGCTCCAGAGCTCCATAGCTCCATAGCACCAGAGCTCCATAGCTCCATAGCACCAGAGCTCCATACTTCCATAGCTCCAGGGCTCCATAGTCCAGGGCTCCATAGCTCCATACCTCCAGAGCTCCATAGCTCCATACTTCCAGAGCTCCATAGCTCCATAGCACCAGAGCTCCATAGCTCCATAGCACCAGAGCTCCATAACTCCATAGCACCAGAGCTCCATAGCTCCATAGCACCAGAGCTCCATAGCTCCATAGCTCCAGGGCTCCATAGCTCCATAGCTCCAGGGCTCCATAGCTCCATAGCTCCAGGGCTCCATAGCTCCATAGCTCCATACCTCCAGAGCTCCATACCTCCAGAGCTCCATACCTCCATAGCACCAGAGCTCCATAGCTCCAGGGCTCCAGGGCTCCATAGCTCCATACCTCCAGAGCTCCATAGCTCCATACTTCCAGAGCTCCATAGCTCCATAGCTCCATACTTCCATAGCTCCATAGCTCCATACTTCCATAGCACCTGAGCTCCATACCTCCAGAGCTCCATAGCTCCAGCCTGGGTGGCTGGTGGCTCCATAGCTCCATACTTCCATAGCTCTAAGTCAGAGAGTTGGCGAAAATTGCACTAAGTGCGAAAGCCCATTCATTTACAACGGCGTGTCCGCCAGGCGGCGACATTTCCCCGTTACCGGTGGCTGCGCGGCGGGTGAGTGACAGAGCTTATCCGAGCGGCTGGAACTCTGCGCCGGCGTGGTCGAGCGTGAGGCCTCGGCCCTTTGGCTGCCTGGTACCTAAAACACTTCCATTGATCCAGCCACGGAGGGTGCTGGCTGGTGGCTCCATACCTCCATAGCTCCATAGCACCAGAGCTCCATAGCTCCATAGCACCAGAGCTCCATGGCTTCAGAGCTCCATAGCACCATAGCTCCATACCTCCAGAGCTCCAGGGCTCCATAGCTCCATACCTCCAGAGCTCCATACCTCCAGAGCTCCATACCTCCAGAGCTCCATAGCACCAGAGCTCCATGGCTTCAGAGCTCCATAGCACCATAGCTCCATACCTCCAGAGCTCCAGGGCTCCATAGCTCCATACCTCCAGAGCTCCATACCTCCAGAGCTCCATACCTCCAGAGCTCCATAGCACCAGAGCTCCATGGCTTCAGAGCTCCATAGCACCATAGCTCCATACCTCCAGAGCTCCAGGGCTCCATAGCTCCATACCTCCAGAGCTCCATACCTCCAGAGCTCCATACCTCCAGAGCTCCAGAGCTCCATAGCACCAGAGCTCCATGGCTTCAGAGCTCCATAGCACCATAGCTCCATACCCCCAGAGCTCCAGGGCTCCATAGCTCCATACCTCCAGAGCTCCATACCTCCAGAGCTCCAGAGCTCCATAGCACCAGAGCTCCATGGCTTCAGAGCTGCATAGCACCATAGCTCCATACCTCCAGAGCTCCAGGGCTCCATAGCTCCATACCTCCAGAGCTCCATACCTCCAGAGCTCCATACCTCCAGAGCTCCATAGCTCCATAGCACCAGAGCTCCATAGCTCCATAGCACCAGAGCTCCATAGCACCAGAGCTCCATAGCACCAGAGCTCCATAGCTCCATAGCACCAGAGCTCCATAGCTCCATAGCACCAGAGCTCCATAGCTCCATAGCACCAGAGCTCCATACTTCCAGAGCTCCATAGCTCCATAGCTCCATAGCACCAGAGCTCCATAGCTCCATAGCACCAGAGCTCCATGGCTTCAGAGCTCCATAGCACCATAGCTCCATACCTCCAGAGCTCCAGGGCTCCATAGCTCCATACCTCCAGAGCTCCATACCTCCAGAGCTCCATACCTCCAGAGCTCCATAGCACCAGAGCTCCATAGCTCCATAGCACCAGAGCTCCATAGCACCAGAGCTCCATAGCACCAGAGCTCCATAGCTCCATAGCACCAGAGCTCCATAGCTCCATAGCACCAGAGCTCCATACTTCCAGAGCTCCGTAGCTCCATAGCTCCATAGCACCAGAGCTCCATAGCTCCATAGCACCAGAGCTCCATAGCTCCATAGCACCAGAGCTCCATACTTCCATAGCTCCATAGCTCCATACCTCCAGAGCTCCATAGCTCCATAGCTCCATACCTCCAGAGCTCCATAGCTCCAGAGCTCCATAGCTCCATAGCTCCATAGCACCAGAGCTCCATAGCTCCATAGCACCAGAGCTCCATACTTCCATAGCTCCAGGGCTCCATAGCTCCAGGGCTCCATACCTCCAGAGCTCCATAGCTCCATACTTCCAGAGCTCCATAGCTCCATACTTCCATAGCTCCATACTTCCATACCTCCATAGCTCCATACTTCCATAGCACCAGAGCTCCATACTTCCATAGCACCAGAGCTCCATACCTCCAGAGCTCCAGAGCTCCAGCCTGGGTGGCTGGTGGCTCCATAGCTCCATACTTCCATAGCTCTAAGTCAGAGAGTTGGCGAAAATTGCACTAAGTGCGAAAGCCCATTCATTTACAACGGCGTGTCCACAAGGCGGCGACATTTCCCCGTTACCGGTGGCTGCGCGGCGGGTGAGTGACAGAGCTTATCCGAGCGGCTGGAACTCTGCGCCGGCGTGGTCGAGCGTGAGGCCTCGGCCCTTTGGCTGCCTGGTACCTAAAACACTTCCATTGATCCAGCCACGGAGGGTGCTGGCTGGTGGCTCCATACCTCCATAGCTCCATAGCACCAGAGCTCCATACTTCCATAGCTCCATAGCTCCATACCTCCAGAGCTCCATAGCTCCATAGCTCCATACCTCCAGAGCTCCATAGCTCCAGAGCTCCATAGCTCCATAGCACCAGAGCTCCATAGCTCCATAGCACCAGAGCTCCATACTTCCATAGCTCCAGGGCTCCATAGCTCCAGGGCTCCATAGCTCCATACCTCCAGAGCTCCATAGCTCCATACTTCCAGAGCTCCATAGCTCCATAGCACCAGAGCTCCATAGCTCCATAGCACCAGAGCTCCATAGCTCCATAGCACCAGAGCTCCATAGCTCCATAGCTCCAGGGCTCCATAGCTCCATAGCTCCAGGGCTCCATAGCTCCATAGCTCCAGGGCTCCATAGCTCCATAGCTCCATACCTCCAGAGCTCCATACCTCCAGAGCTCCATACCTCCATAGCACCAGAGCTCCATAGCTCCAGGGCTCCAGGGCTCCATAGCTCCATACCTCCAGAGCTCCATAGCTCCATACTTCCAGAGCTCCATAGCTCCATAGCTCCATACTTCCATAGCTCCATAGCTCCATACTTCCATAGCACCTGAGCTCCATACCTCCAGAGCTCCATAGCTCCAGCCTGGGTGGCTGGTGGCTCCATAGCTCCATACTTCCATAGCTCTAAGTCAGAGAGTTGGCGAAAATTGCACTAAGTGCGAAAGCCCATTCATTTACAACGGCGTGTCCGCCAGGCGGCGACATTTCCCCGTTACCGGTGGCTGCGCGGCGGGTGAGTGACAGAGCTTATCCGAGCGGCTGGAACTCTGCGCCGGCGTGGTCGAGCGTGAGGCCTCGGCCCTTTGGCTGCCTGGTACCTAAAACACTTCCATTGATCCAGCCACGGAGGGTGCTGGCTGGTGGCTCCATACCTCCATAGCTCCATAGCACCAAAGCTCCATAGCTCCATAGCACCAGAGCTCCATGGCTTCAGAGCTCCATAGCACCATAGCTCCATACCTCCAGAGCTCCAGGGCTCCATAGCTCCATACCTCCAGAACTCCATACCTCCAGAGCTCCATACCTCCAGAGCTCCATAGCACCAGAGCTCCATGGCTTCAGAGCTCCATAGCACCATAGTTCCATACCTCCAGAGCTCCAGGGCTCCATAGCTCCATACCTCCAGAGCTCCATACCTCCAGAGCTCCATACCTCCAGAGCTCCATAGCACCAGAGCTCCATGGCTTCAGAGCTCCATAGCACCATAGCTCCATACCTCCAGAGCTCCAGGGCTCCATAGCTCCATACCTCCAGAGCTCCATACCTCCAGAGCTCCATACCTCCAGAGCTCCAGAGCTCCATAGCACCAGAGCTCCATGGCTTCAGAGCTCCATAGCTCCATACCTCCAGAGCTCCAGGGCTCCATAGCTCCATACCTCCAGAGCTCCATACCTCCAGAGCTCCAGAGCTCCATAGCACCAGAGCTCCATGGCTTCAGAGCTCCATAGCACCATAGCTCCATACCTCCAGAGCTCCAGGGCTCCATAGCTCCATACCTCCAGAGCTCCATACCTCCAGAGCTCCATACCTCCAGAGCTCCATAGCTCCATAGCACCAGAGCTCCATAGCTCCATAGCACCAGAGCTCCATAGCACCAGAGCTCCATAGCACCAGAGCTCCATAGCTCCATAGCACCAGAGCTCCATAGCTCCATAGCACCAGAGCTCCATAGCTCCATAGCACCAGAGCTCCATACTTCCAGAGCTCCATAGCTCCATAGCTCCATAGCACCAGAGCTCCATAGCTCCATAGCACCAGAGCTCCATAGCTCCATAGCACCAGAGCTCCATACTTTCATAGCTCCATAGCTCCATACCTCCAGAGCTCCATAGCTCCATAGCTGCATACCTCCAGAGCTCCATAGCTCCAGAGCTCCATAGCTCCATAGCTCCATAGCACCAGAGCTCCATAGCTCCATAGCACCAGAGCTCCATACTTCCATAGCTCCAGGGCTCCATAGCTCCAGGGCTCCATACCTCCAGAGCTCCATAGCTCCATACTTCCAGAGCTCCATAGCTCCATACTTCCATAGCTCCATACTTCCATACCTCCATAGCTCCATACTTCCATAGCACCAGAGCTCCATACTTCCATAGCACCAGAGCTCCATACCTCCAGAGCTCCAGAGCTCCAGCCTGGGTGGCTGGTGGCTCCATAGCTCCATACTTCCATAGCTCTAAGTCAGAGAGTTGGCGAAAATTGCACTAAGTGCGAAAGCCCATTCATTTACAACGGCGTGTCCACAAGGCGGCGACATTTCCCCGTTACCGGTGGCTGCGCGGCGGGTGAGTGACAGAGCTTATCCGAGCGGCTGGAACTCTGCGCCGGCGTGGTCGAGCGTGAGGCCTCGGCCCTTTGGCTGCCTGGTACCTAAAACACTTCCATTGATCCAGCCACGGAGGGTGCTGGCTGGTGGCTCCATACCTCCATAGCTCCATAGCACCAGAGCTCCATAGCTCCATAGCACCAGAGCTCCATGGCTTCAGAGCTCCATAGCACCATAGCTCCATACCTCCAGAGCTCCAGGGCTCCATAGCTCCATACCTCCAGAGCTCCATACCTCCAGAGCTCCATACCTCCAGAGCTCCATAGCACCAGAGCTCCATGGCTTCAGAGCTCCATAGCACCATAGCTCCATACCTCCAGAGCTCCAGGGCTCCATAGCTCCATACCTCCAGAGCTCCATACCTCCAGAGCTCCATACCTCCAGAGCTCCATAGCACCAGAGCTCCATGGCTTCAGAGCTCCATAGCACCATAGCTCCATACCTCCAGAGCTCCAGGGCTCCATAGCTCCATACCTCCAGAGCTCCATACCTCCAGAGCTCCATACCTCCAGAGCTCCAGAGCTCCATAGCACCAGAGCTCCATGGCTTCAGAGCTCCATAGCACCATAGCTCCATACCTCCAGAGCTCCAGGGCTCCATAGCTCCATACCTCCAGAGCTCCATACCTCCAGAGCTCCATACCTCCAGAGCTCCAGAGCTCCATAGCACCAGAGCTCCATGGCTTCAGAGCTCCATAGCACCATAGCTTCAGAGCTCCATAGCACCATAGCTCCATACCTCCAGAGCTCCAGGGCTCCAAAGCTCCATACCTCCAGAGCTCCATACCTCCAGAGTTCCATACCTCCAGAGCTCCATAGCTCCATAGCACCAGAGCTCCATAGCTCCATAGCACCAGAGCTCCATAGCACCAGAGCTCCATAGCTCCATAGCACCAGAGCTCCATAGCTCCATAGCACCAGAGCTCCATAGCTCCATAGCACCAGAGCTCCATACTTCCAGAGCTCCATAGCTCCATAGCTCCATAGCACCAGAGCTCCATAGCTCCATAGCACCAGAGCTCCATAGCTCCATAGCACCAGAGTTCCATACTTCCATAGCTCCATAGCTCCATACCTCCAGAGCTCCATAGCTCCATAGCTCCATACCTCCAGAGCTCCATAGCTCCAGAGCTCCATAGCTCCATAGCACCAGAGCTCCATAGCTCCATAGCACCAGAGCTCCATACTTCCATAGCTCCAGGGCTCCATAGCTCCAGGGCTCCATAGCTCCATACCTCCAGAGCTCCATAGCTCCATACTTCCAGAGCTCCATAGCTCCATAGCACCAGAGCTCCATAGCTCCATAGCACCAGAGCTCCATAGCTCCATAGCACCAGAGCTCCATAGCTCCATAGCACCAGAGCTCCATAGCTCCATAGCTCCAGGGCTCCATAGCTCCATAGCTCCAGGGCTCCATAGCTCCATAGCTCCAGGGCTCCATAGCTCCATAGCTCCATACCTCCAGAGCTCCATACCTCCAGAGCTCCATACCTCCATAGCACCAGAGCTCCATAGCTCCAGGGCTCCAGGGCTCCATAGCTCCATACCTCCAGAGCTCCATAGCTCCATACTTCCAGAGCTCCATAGCTCCATAGCTCCATACTTCCATAGCTCCATAGCTCCATACTTCCATAGCACCTGAGCTCCATACCTCCAGAGCTCCATAGCTCCAGCCTGGGTGGCTGGTGGCTCCATAGCTCCATACTTCCATAGCTCTAAGTCAGAGAGTTGGCGAAAATTGCACTAAGTGCGAAAGCCCATTCATTTACAACGGCGTGTCCGCCAGGCGGCGACATTTCCCCGTTACCGGTGGCTGCGCGGCGGGTGAGTGACAGAGCTTATCCGAGCGGCTGGAACTCTGCGCCGGCGTGGTCGAGCGTGAGGCCTCGGCCCTTTGGCTGCCTGGTACCTAAAACACTTCCATTGATCCAGCCACGGAGGGTGCTGGCTGGTGGCTCCATACCTCCAGAGCTCCATAGCACCAGAGCTCCATAGCTCCATAGCACCAGAGCTCCATGGCTTCAGAGCTCCATAGCACCATAGCTCCATACCTCCAGAGCTCCAGGGCTCCATAGCTCCATACCTCCAGAGCTCCATACCTCCAGAGCTCCATACCTCCAGAGCTCCATAGCACCAGAGCTCCATAGCACCAGAGCTCCATGGCTTCAGAGCTCCATAGCACCATAGCTCCATACCTCCAGAGCTCCAGGGCTCCATAGCTCCATACCTCCAGAGCTCCATACCTCCAGAGCTCCATACCTCCAGAGCTCCATAGCACCAGAGCTCCATGGCTTCAGAGCTCCATAGCACCATAGCTCCATACCTCCAGAGCTCCAGGGCTCCATAGCTCCATACCTCCAGAGCTCCATACCTCCAGAGCTCCATACCTCCAGAGCTCCAGAGCTCCATAGCACCAGAGCTCCATACTTCCAGAGCTCCATAGCTCCATAGCTCCATAGCACCAGAGCTCCATAGCTCCATAGCACCAGAGCTCCATGGCTTCAGAGCTCCATAGCACCATAGCTCCATACCTCCAGAGCTCCAGGGCTCCATAGCTCCATACCTCCAGAGCTCCATACCTCCAGAGCTCCATACCTCCAGAGCTCCATAGCACCAGAGCTCCATAGCTCCATAGCACCAGAGCTCCATAGCACCAGAGCTCCATAGCTCCATAGCACCAGAGCTCCATAGCTCCATAGCACCAGAGCTCCATACTTCCAGAGCTCCATAGCTCCATAGCTCCATAGCACCAGAGCTCCATAGCTCCATAGCACCAGAGCTCCATAGCTCCATAGCACCAGAGCTCCATACTTCCATAGCTCCATAGCTCCATACCTCCAGAGCTCCATAGCTCCATAGCTCCATACCTCCAGAGCTCCATAGCTCCAGAGCTCCATAGCTCCATAGCTCCATAGCACCAGAGCTCCATAGCTCCATAGCACCAGAGCTCCATACTTCCATAGCTCCAGGGCTCCATAGCTCCAGGGCTCCATACCTCCAGAGCTCCATAGCTCCATACTTCCAGAGCTCCATAGCTCCATACTTCCATAGCTCCATACTTCCATACCTCCATAGCTCCATACTTCCATAGCACCAGAGCTCCATACTTCCATAGCACCAGAGCTCCATACCTCCAGAGCTCCAGCCTGGGTGGCTGGTGGCTCCATAGCTCCATACTTCCATAGCTCTAAGTCAGAGAGTTGGCGAAAATTGCACTAAGTGCGAAAGCCCATTCATTTACAACGGCGTGTCCACAAGGCGGCGACATTTCCCCGTTACCGGTGGCTGCGCGGCGGGTGAGTGACAGAGCTTATCCGAGCGGCTGGAACTCTGCGCCGGCGTGGTCGAGCGTGAGGCCTCGGCCCTTTGGCTGCCTGGTACCTAAAACACTTCCATTGATCCAGCCACGGAGGGTGCTGGCTGGTGGCTCCATACCTCCATAGCTCCATAGCACCAGAGCTCCATAGCTCCATAGCACCAGAGCTCCATGGCTTCAGAGCTCCATAGCACCATAGCTCCATACCTCCAGAGCTCCAGGGCTCCATAGCTCCATACCTCCAGAGCTCCATACCTCCAGAGCTCCATAGCACCAGAGCTCCATGGCTTCAGAGCTCCATAGCACCATAGCTCCATACCTCCAGAGCTCCAGGGCTCCATAGCTCCATACCTCCAGAGCTCCATACCTCCAGAGCTCCATACCTCCAGAGCTCCAGAGCTCCATAGCACCAGAGCTCCATGGCTTCAGAGCTCCATAGCTCCATAGCTCCATACCTCCAGAGCTCCAGGGCTCCATAGCTCCATACCTCCAGAGCTCCATACCTCCAGAGCTCCAGAGCTCCATAGCACCAGAGCTCCATGGCTTCAGAGCTCCATAGCACCATAGCTCCATACCTCCAGAGCTCCAGGGCTCCATAGCTCCATACCTCCAGAGCTCCATACCTCCAGAGCTCCATACCTCCAGAGCTCCATAGCTCCATAGCACCAGAGCTCCATAGCTCCATAGCACCAGAGCTCCATAGCACCAGAGCTCCATAGCACCAGAGCTCCATAGCTTCATAGCACCAGAGCTCCATAGCTCCATAGCACCAGAGCTCCATAGCTCCATAGCACCAGAGCTCCATACTTCCAGAGCTCCATAGCTCCATAGCTCCATAGCACCAGAGCTCCATAGCTCCATAGCACCAGAGCTCCATGGCTTCAGAGCTCCATAGCACCATAGCTCCATACCTCCAGAGCTCCAGGGCTCCATAGCTCCATACCTCCAGAGCTCCATACCTCCAGAGCTCCATACCTCCAGAGCTCCATAGCACCAGAGCTCCATAGCTCCATAGCACCAGAGCTCCATAGCACCAGAGCTCCATAGCACCAGAGCTCCATAGCTCCATAGCACCAGAGCTCCATAGCTCCATAGCACCAGAGCTCCATACTTCCAGAGCTCCATAGCTCCATAGCACCAGAGCTCCATAGCTCCATAGCACCAGAGCTCCATAGCTCCATAGCACCAGAGCTCCATACTTCCATAGCTCCATAGCTCCATACCTCCAGAGCTCCATAGCTCCATAGCTCCATACCTCCAGAGCTCCATAGCTCCAGAGCTCCATAGCTCCATAGCTCCATAGCACCAGAGCTCCATAGCTCCATAGCACCAGAGCTCCATACTTCCATAGCTCCAGGGCTCCATAGCTCCAGGGCTCCATACCTCCAGAGCTCCATAGCTCCATACTTCCAGAGCTCCATAGCTCCATACTTCCATAGCTCCATACTTCCATACCTCCATAGCTCCATACTTCCATAGCACCAGAGCTCCATACTTCCATAGCACCAGAGCTCCATACCTCCAGAGCTCCAGAGCTCCAGCCTGGGTGGCTGGTGGCTCCATAGCTCCATACTTCCATAGCTCTAAGTCAGAGAGTTGGCGAAAATTGCACTAAGTGCGAAAGCCCATTCATTTACAACGGCGTGTCCACAAGGCGGCGACATTTCCCCGTTACCGGTGGCTGCGCGGCGGGTGAGTGACAGAGCTTATCCGAGCGGCTGGAACTCTGCGCCGGCGTGGTCGAGCGTGAGGCCTCGGCCCTTTGGCTGCCTGGTACCTAAAACACTTCCATTGATCCAGCCACGGAGGGTGCTGGCTGGTGGCTCCATACCTCCATAGCTCCATAGCACCAGAGCTCCATAGCTCCATAGCACCAGAGCTCCATGGCTTCAGAGCTCCATAGCACCATAGCTCCATACCTCCAGAGCTCCAGGGCTCCATAGCTCCATACCTCCAGAGCTCCATACCTCCAGAGCTCCATACCTCCAGAGCTCCATAGCACCAGAGCTCCATGGCTTCAGAGCTCCATAGCACCATAGCTCCATACCTCCAGAGCTCCAGGGCTCCATAGCTCCATACCTCCAGAGCTCCATACCTCCAGAGCTCCATACCTCCAGAGCTCCAGGGCTCCATAGCTCCATACCTCCAGAGCTCCATACCTCCAGAGCTCCATACCTCCAGAGCTCCAGAGCTCCATAGCACCAGAGCTCCATACTTCCAGAGCTCCATAGCTCCATAGCTCCATAGCACCAGAGCTCCATAGCTCCATAGCACCAGAGCTCCATGGCTTCAGAGCTCCATAGCACCATAGCTCCATACCTCCAGAGCTCCAGGGCTCCATAGCTCCATACCTCCAGAGCTCCATACCTCCAGAGCTCCATACCTCCAGAGCTCCATAGCACCAGAGCTCCATAGCTCCATAGCACCAGAGCTCCATAGCACCAGAGCTCCATAGCTCCATAGCACCAGAGCTCCATAGCTCCATAGCACCAGAGCTCCATACTTCCAGAGCTCCATAGCTCCATAGCTCCATAGCACCAGAGCTCCATAGCTCCATAGCACCAGAGCTCCATAGCTCCATAGCTCCAGGGCTCCATAGCTCCATAGCTCCAGGGCTCCATAGCTCCATAGCTCCAGGGCTCCATAGCTCCATAGCTCCATACCTCCAGAGCTCCATACCTCCAGAGCTCCATACCTCCATAGCACCAGAGCTCCAGAGCTCCAGGGCTCCAGGGCTCCATAGCTCCATACCTCCAGAGCTCCATAGCTCCATACTTCCAGAGCTCCATAGCTCCATAGCTCCATACTTCCATAGCTCCATAGCTCCATACTTCCATAGCACCTGAGCTCCATACCTCCAGAGCTCCATAGCTCCAGCCTGGGTGGCTGGTGGCTCCATAGCTCCATACTTCCATAGCTCTAAGTCAGAGAGTTGGCGAAAATTGCACTAAGTGCGAAAGCCCATTCATTTACAACGGCGTGTCCGCCAGGCGGCGACATTTCCCCGTTACCGGTGGCTGCGCGGCGGGTGAGTGACAGAGCTTATCCGAGCGGCTGGAACTCTGCGCCGGCGTGGTCGAGCGTGAGGCCTCGGCCCTTTGGCTGCCTGGTACCTAAAACACTTCCATTGATCCAGCCACGGAGGGTGCTGGCTGGTGGCTCCATACCTCCATAGCTCCATAGCACCAGAGCTCCATAGCTCCATAGCACCAGAGCTCCATGGCTTCAGAGCTCCATAGCACCATAGCTCCATACCTCCAGAGCTCCAGGGCTCCATAGCTGCATACCTCCAGAGCTCCATACCTCCAGAGCTCCATACCTCCAGAGCTCCATAGCACCAGAGCTCCATAGCACCAGAGCTCCATGGCTTCAGAGCTCCATAGCACCATAGCTCCATACCTCCAGAGCTCCAGGGCTCCATAGCTCCATACCTCCAGAGCTCCATACCTCCAGAGCTCCATAGCACCAGAGCTCCATGGCTTCAGAGCTCCATAGCACCATAGCTCCATACCTCCAGAGCTCCAGGGCTCCATAGCTCCATACCTCCAGAGCTCCATACCTCCAGAGCTCCATACCTCCAGAGCTCCAGAGCTCCATAGCACCAGAGCTCCATGGCTTCAGAGCTCCATAGCACCATAGCTCCTTACCTCCAGAGCTCCAGGGCTCCATAGCTCCATACCTCCAGAGCTCCATACCTCCAGAGCTCCAGAGCTCCATAGCACCAGAGCTCCATGGCTTCAGAGCTCCATAGCACCATAGCTCCATACCTCCAGAGCTCCAGGGCTCCATAGCTCCATACCTCCAGAGCTCCATACCTCCAGAGCTCCATACCTCCAGAGCTCCATAGCTCCATAGCACCAGAGCTCCATAGCACCAGAGCTCCATAGCACCAGAGCTCCATAGCTCCATAGCACCAGAGCTCCATAGCTCCATAGCACCAGAGCTCCATAGCTCCATAGCACCAGAGCTCCATACTTCCAGAGCTCCATAGCTCCATAGCTCCATAGCACCAGAGCTCCATAGCTCCATAGCACCAGAGCTCCATGGCTTCAGAGCTCCATAGCACCATAGCTCCATACCTCCAGAGCTCCAGGGCTCCATAGCTCCATACCTCCAGAGCTCCATACCTCCAGAGCTCCATAGCACCAGAGCTCCATAGCTCCATAGCACCAGAGCTCCATAGCACCAGAGCTCCATAGCACCAGAGCTCCATAGCTCCATAGCACCAGAGCTCCATAGCTCCATAGCACCAGAGCTCCATACTTCCAGAGCTCCATAGCTCCATAGCTCCATAGCACCAGAGCTCCATAGCTCCATAGCACCAGAGCTCCATAGCTCCATAGCACCAGAGCTCCATACTTCCATAGCTCCATAGCTCCATACCTCCAGAGCTCCATAGCTCCATAGCTCCATACCTCCAGAGCTCCATAGCTCCAGAGCTCCATAGCTCCATAGCTCCATAGCACCAGAGCTCCATAGCTCCATAGCACCAGAGCTCCATACTTCCATAGCTCCAGGGCTCCATAGCTCCAGGGCTCCATACCTCCAGAGCTCCATAGCTCCATACTTCCAGAGCTCCATAGCTCCATACTTCCATAGCTCCATACTTCCATACCTCCATAGCTCCATACTTCCATAGCACCAGAGCTCCATACTTCCATAGCACCAGAGCTCCATACCTCCAGAGCTCCAGAGCTCCAGCCTGGGTGGCTGGTGGCTCCATAGCTCCATACTTCCATAGCTCTAAGTCAGAGAGTTGGCGAAAATTGCACTAAGTGCGAAAGCCCATTCATTTACAACGGCGTGTCCACAAGGCGGCGACATTTCCCCGTTACCGGTGGCTGCGCGGCGGGTGAGTGACAGAGCTTATCCGAGCGGCTGGAACTCTGCGCCGGCGTGGTCGAGCGTGAGGCCTCGGCCCTTTGGCTGCCTGGTACCTAAAACACTTCCATTGATCCAGCCACGGAGGGTGCTGGCTGGTGGCTCCATACCTCCATAGCTCCATAGCACCAGAGCTCCATAGCTCCATAGCACCAGAGCTCCATGGCTTCAGAGCTCCATAGCACCATAGCTCCATACCTCCAGAGCTCCAGGGCTCCATAGCTCCATACCTCCAGAGCTCCATACCTCCAGAGCTCCATACCTCCAGAGCTCCATAGCACCAGAGCTCCATGGCTTCAGAGCTCCATAGCACCATAGCTCCATACCTCCAGAGCTCCAGGGCTCCATAGCTCCATACCTCCAGAGCTCCATACCTCCAGAGCTCCATACCTCCAGAGCTCCATAGCACCAGAGCTCCATGGCTTCAGAGCTCCATAGCACCATAGCTCCATACCTCCAGAGCTCCAGGGCTCCATAGCTCCATACCTCCAGAGCTCCATACCTCCAGAGCTCCATACCTCCAGAGCTCCAAAGCACCAGAGCTCCATGGCTTCAGAGCTCCATAGCACCATAGCTCCATACCTCCAGAGCTCCAGGGCTCCATAGCTCCATACCTCCAGAGCTCCATACCTCCAGAGCTCCATACCTCCAGAGCTCCAGAGCTCCATAGCACCAGAGCTCCATGGCTTCAGAGCTCCATAGCACCATAGCTCCATACCTCCAGAGCTCCAGGGCTCCATAGCTCCATACCTCCAGAGCTCCATACCTCCAGAGCTCCAGAGCTCCATAGCACCAGAGCTCCATGGCTTCAGAGCTCCATAGCACCATAGCTCCATACCTCCAGAGCTCCAGGGCTCCATAGCTCCATACCTCCAGAGCTCCATACCTCCAGAGCTCCAGAGCTCCATACCTCCATAGCTCCATAGCTCCATACTTCCATAGCTCCAGAGCTCCATAGCTCCATACTTCCATAGCTCCATAGCTCCATACTTCCATAGCTCCATAGCTCCATAGCTCCAGGCACGGAGGGTGCTGGAGCTCCACACTTCCATAGGCACGGAGGGTGCTGGAGCTCCACACTTCCATAGGCACGGAGGGTGCTGGAGCTCCACACTTCCATAGGCACGGAGGGTGCTGGAGCTCCACACTTCCATAGGCACGGAGGGTGCTGGAGCTCCACACTTCCATAGGCAGGGAGGGTGCTGGAGCTCCACACTTCCATAGGCACGGAGGGTGCTGGAGCTCCACACTTCCATAGGCACGGAGGGTGCTGGAGCTCCACACTTCCATAGGCAGGGAGGGTGCTGGAGCTCCACACTTCCATAGGCAGGGAGGGTGCTGGAGCTCCACACTTCCATAGGCAGGGAGGGTGCTGGAGCTCCACACTTCCATAGGCAGGGAGGGTGCTGGAGCTCCACACTTCCATAGGCAGGGAGGGTGCTGGAGCTCCACACTTCCATAGGCAGGGAGGGTGCTGGAGCTCCACACTTCCATAGGCAGGGAGGGTGCTGGAGCTCCACACTTCCATAGGCAGGGAGGGTGCTGGAGCTCCACACTTCCATAGGCAGGGAGGGTGCTGGAGCTCCACACTTCCATAGGCAGGGAGGGTGCTGGAGCTCCACACTTCCATAGGCACGGAGGGTGCTGGAGCTCCACACTTCCATAGGCAGGGAGGGTGCTGGAGCTCCACACTTCCATAGGCAGGGAGGGTGCTGGAGCTCCACACTTCCATAGGCAGGGAGGGTGCTGGAGCTCCACACTTCCATAGGCAGGGAGGGTGCTGGAGCTCCACACTTCCATAGGCAGGGAGGGTGCTGGAACTCCACACTTCCATAGGCACGGAGGGTGCTGGAGCTCCACACTTCCATAGGCAGGGAGGGTGCTGGAGCTCCACACTTCCATAGGCAGGGAGGGTGCTGGAGCTCCACACTTCCATAGGCACGGAGGGTGCTGGAGCTCCACACTTCCATAGCTCCAGGCACGGAGGGTGCTGGCACATCCACACTTCCAGCCACGGAGCATGCTGGCACTTCCACCTTGCTTGCTAAGTCGGCGTGATCTTGCCCAAAAAGTCCATCCCGAGCTCCAGCTGGAAGTGTAAAAAGAACCGGGCTGGATAAAAAAAAGAACCGGGCTGGATAAAAAAAGAACCGGGCGACCCGTTAAAATTGCTTAGCCGAGGTCCTGGAAGCCTAACACGGCGTGATCTTGTGCAAAAAGCCGCTCCCGAGCTCCAGCTGGAAGTGTAAAAAGAACCGGGCTGGATAAAAAAAGAACCGGGCTGGATAAAAAAAAGAACCGGGCGGCCCGTTAAAATTGCTTAGCCGAGGTCCTGGAAGCCTAACACGGCGTGATCTTGTGCAAAAAGCCGCTCCCGAGCTCCAGCTGGAAGTGTAAAAAGAACCGGGCTGGATAAAAAAAAGAACCGGGCGGCCCGTTAAAATTGCTTAGCCGAGGTCCTGGAAGCCTAACACGGCGTGATCTTGTGCAAAAAGCCGCTCCCGAGCTCCAGCTGGAAGTGTAAAAAGAACCGGGCTGGATAAAAAAAAGAACCGGGCGGCCCGTTAAAATTGCTTAGCCGAGGTCCTGGAAGCCTAACACGGCGTGATCTTGTGCAAAAAGCCGCTCCCGAGCTCCAGCTGGAAGTGTAAAAAGAACCGGGCTGGATAAAAAAAAGAACCGGGCGGCCCGTTAAAATTGCTTAGCCGAGGTCCTGGAAGCCTAACCCGGCGTGATCTTGTGCAAATAGCCGCTGCCGAGCTCCAGCTGGAAGTGTGAAAAGAACCGGGCTGGATAAAAAAAAGAACCGGGCTGGATCAAAAAAGAACCGGGCGACCCGTTAAAATTGCTTAGCCGAGGTCCTGGAAGCCTAACACGGCGTGATCTTGTGCAAAAAGCCGCTCCCGAGCTCCAGCTGGAAGTGTAAAAAGAACCGGGCTGGATAAAAAAAGAACCGGGCTGGATAAAAAAAAGAACCGGGCGGCCCGTTAAAATTGCTTAGCCGAGGTCCTGGAAGCCTAACACGGCGTGATCTTGTGCAAAAAGCCGCTCCCGAGCTCCAGCTGGAAGTGTAAAAAGAACCGGGCTGGATAAAAAAAAGAACCGGGCGGCTCGTTAAAATTGCTTAGCCGAGGTCCTGGAAGCCTAACCCGGCGTGATCTTGTGCAAATAGCCGCTGCCGAGCTCCAGCTGGAAGTGTGAAAAGAACCGGGCTGGATAAAAAAAAGAACCGGGCTGGATCAAAAAAGAACCGGGCGACCCGTTAAAATTGCTTAGCCGAGGTCCTGGAAGCCTAACACGGCGTGATCTTGTGCAAAAAGCCGCTCCCGAGCTCCAGCTGGAAGTGTAAAAAGAACCGGGCTGGATAAAAAAAGAACCGGGCTGGATCAAAAAAAGAACCGGGCGACCCGTTAAAATTGCTTAGCCGAGGTCCTGGAAGCCTAACCCGGCGTGATCTTGTGCAAAAAGCCGCTCCCGAGCTCCAGCTGGAAGTGTAAAAAGAACCGAGCTGGATAAAAAAAAGAACCGGGCGGCCCGTTAAAATTGCTTAGCCGAGGTCCTGGAAGCCTAACCCGGCGTGATCTTGTGCAAAAAGCCGCTCCCGAGCTCCAGCTGGAAGTGTAAAAAGAACCGGGCTGGATAAAAAAAAAGAACCGGGCTGGATCAAAAAAGAACCGGGCGACCCGTTAAAATTGCTTAGCCGAGGTCCTGGAAGCCTAACCCGGCGTGATCTTGTGCAAATAGCCGCTGCCGAGCTCCAGCTGGAAGTGTGAAAAGAACCGGGCTGGATAAAAAAAAGAACCGGGCTGGATCAAAAAAGAACCGGGCGACCCGTTAAAATTGCTTAGCCGAGGTCCTGGAAGCCTAACACGGCGTGATCTTGTGCAAAAAGCCGCTCCCGAGCTCCAGCTGGAAGTGTAAAAAGAACCGGGCTGGATAAAAAAAGAACCGGGCTGGATCAAAAAAGAACCGGGCGACCCGTTAAAATTGCTTAGCCGAGGTCCTGGAAGCCTAACCCGGCGTTATCTTGTGCAAAAAGCCGCTCCCGAGCTCCAGCTGGAAGTGTAAAAAGAACCGGGCTGGATAAAAAAAAGAACCGGGCGGCCCGTTAAAATTGCTTAGCCGAGGTCCTGGAAGCCTAACCCGGCGTGATCTTGTGCAAAAAGCCGCTCCCGAGCTCCAGCTGGAAGTGTAAAAAGAACCGGGCTGGATAAAAAAAAGAACCGGGCTGGATCAAAAAAGAACCGGGCGACCCGTTAAAATTGCTTAGCCGAGGTCCTGGAAGCCTAACACGGCGTGATCTTGTGCAAAAAGCCGCTCCCGAGCTCCAGCTGGAAGTGTAAAAAGAACCGGGCTGGATAAAAAAAGAACCGGGCTGGATCAAAAAAGAACCGGGCGACCCGTTAAAATTGCTTAGCCGAGGTCCTGGAAGCCTAACACGGCGTGATCTTGTGCAAAAAGCCGCTCCCGAGCTCCAGCTGGAAGTGTAAAAAGAACCAGGCTGGATAAAAAAAAGAACCGGGCTGGATAAAAAAAAAGAACCGGGCGACCCGTTAAAATTGCTTAGCCGAGGTCCTGGAAGCCTAACCCGGCGTGATCTTGTGCAAAAAGCCGCTCCCGAGCTCCAGCTGGAAGTGTAAAAAGAACCAGGCTGGATAAAAAAAAGAACCGGGCTGGATCAAAAAAGAACCGGGCGGCCCGTTAAAATTGCTTAGCCGAGGTCCTGGAAGCCTAACACGGCGTGATCTTGTGCAAAAAGCCGCTCCCGAGCTCCAGCTGGAAGTGTAAAAAGAACCGGGCTGGATAAAAAAAGAACCGGGCTGGATCAAAAAAGAACCGGGCGACCCGTTAAAATTGCTTAGCCGAGGTCCTGGAAGCCTAACACGGCGTGATCTTGCCCGAAAGTCGGCCTCTATACTTCCATTTTAGGTACCAGGCGCTCATAGTGTGTTGGTCCCACTAGTCAGTGTACTGGTCCCACTCGCTAGTGTACTGGTCCCCCTAGTCAGTGTACTCATCCAGTTACCCCCCGTTTTCCAAAACACAATCGGCACGTATAAGGGGGGGACTCCTGAGAGAGATGAGGTATATGCCAGCGCAACACCAATACGCTCCGCGCTGGTTCCCATGTCGGCTACGGATGAATAAAACCAGCCTGTCCCCCCTGGAGCTCACGAGACACGGAATTTTTTCTAAGTGCCAACGGCTCTTCCGAGCAAACGTGTCCGCTCCGGCTGGTTCCCCCGTCGGCCTCGAATGACGAAAAATGCCGGTCTCCGCCCGGAGCTCATGACAAACGAAAAATTTTCTAAGTGCCAACGGCACTTGCGAGCGAATGTGTCCGCTCGGCGCTGGTTCCCGGGTCGAACCCGGAAGACGAAAAACGCCGGTCTCCGCCCGGAGCTCATGACAAACGAAAAATTTTCTAATTGCCAACGGCACTTGCGAGCGAATGTGTCCGCTCGGCGCTGGTTCCCGGGTCGAACCCGGAAGACGAAAAACGCCGGTCCTCGCCCGGAGCTCATGACAAACGAAAAATTTTCTAAGTGCCAACGGCACTTGCGAGCGAATGTGTCCGCTCGGCGCTGGTTCCCGGGTCGAACCCGGAAGACGAAAAACGCCGGTCCTCGCCTGGAGGTCCCAGCAAAATCGGCGAAAAAACGACTAAGTGTCAACTTTCGAAAAAACGACTAAGTGTCGACTTTCGAAAAAACGGCTAAGTGTCAACTTTCGAAAAAACGGCTAAGTGTCAACTTTCGAAAAAACGACTAAGTGCCCACGGCTCTGCGGGGCTTGTGAGTCCGCCCCGCGCCGGTTCGGCGGTCGGCCTCAAAAAGCAAAAAATCAGCCTCTCTCCCTGGAGCTCACCAAAAATTTGTCGAAATTTTTCTAAGTTCTCCTCGAGGTACCAGGGGGTGAGGTACCCGGGCTAAGGTGCAGTACCTTTTTTGGTCTTCAGGTGCGCCAGAGTACAATGAAATGGTCCCAGTAGTCAGTGTACTCATCGACTTTCCCCCCGTTTTCCCAAGCACCTCGTTTACGAGTATGGAGGAGATGGTGCTGGTCTCCCCACGGCGTCGGACACGCCGTCCTCGACAGCACAAGGTCGGATAGAAGACCTGGAAAGCGCCGTGGCACGCGCTGGAGGTGGGCACTTTGGCGAAAAAACGACTAAGTGTCAACTTTCGAAAAAACGACTAAGTGTCAACTTTCGAAAAAACGGCTAAGTGTCAACTTTCGAAAAAACGACTAAGTGTCACCTCTCTGAAAAAATGGCAAAGTGTCGCCTCTCTGAAAATTTTCTAAGTGCCCACGGCTCTGCGGGCTCGTGCATCCGAGCCGCGCCGGTTCTGCAACCGGCCTAGAATGACGAAAAATAACGGTCTCCTCCTGGAGCTCACAGCCAATTGTGGCGAAAAAGTGGCAAAGTGCCCACGGCTCTGCGGGCTCGTGCATCCGACCCGCGCCGGTTCTGCAGCCGGCCTAGAATGACGAAAAATAACGGTCTCCTCCTGGAGCTCACAGCCAACTTGGCAAAAAGTTTCTAAGTGCCCACGGCCCTGCCGAGCTTTGGCGTCCGCCCAGCGCCGGTTCCGCAGTCGGCCTCCAATGACGAAAAATAACGGTCTCCTCCTGGAGCTCACAGCCAACTTGGCAAAAAGTTTCTAAGTGCCCACGGCCCTGCCGAGCTTTGGCGTCCGCCCAGCGCCGGTTCCGCAGTCGGCCTCGAATGACGAAAAATAACGGTCTCCTCCTGGAGCTCACAGCCAACTTGGCAAAAAGTTTCTAAGTGCCCACGGCCCTGCCGAGCTTTGGCGTCCGCCCAGCGCCGGTTCCGCAGTCGGCCTCGAATGACGAAAAATAACGGTCTCCTCCTGGAGCTCACAGCCAACTTGGCAAAAAGTTTCTAAGTGCCCACGGCCCTGCCGAGCTTTGGCGTCCGCCCAGCGCCGGTTCCGCAGTCGGCCTCGAATGACGAAAAATAACGGTCTCCTCCTGGAGCTCACAGCCAACTTGGCAAAAAGTTTCTAAGTGCCCACGGCCCTGCCGAGCTTTGGCGTCCGCCCAGCGCCGGTTCCGCAGTCGGCCTCGAATGACGAAAAATAACGGTCTCCTCCTGGAGCTCACAGCCAACTTGGCAAAAAGTTTCTAAGTGCCCACGGCCCTGCCGAGCTTTGGCGTCCGCCCAGCGCCGGTTCCGCAGTCGGCCTCGAATGACGAAAAATAACGGTCTCCTCCTGGAGCTCACAGCCAACTTGGCAAAAAGTTTCTAAGTGCCCACGGCCCTGCCGAGCTTTGGCGTCCGCCCAGCGCCGGTTCCGCAGTCGGCCTCGAATGACGAAAAATAACGGTCTCCTCCTGGAGCTCACAGCCAACTTGGCAAAAAGTTTCTAAGTGTCACATCTCTGAAAAAACGGCTAAGTGTCGACTTTCGAAAAAACGGCAAAGTGTCACATCTCTGAAAAAACGGCTAAGTGTCGACTTTCGAAAAAACGGCTAAGTGTCAACTTTCGAAAAAACGGCTAAGTGTCGCCTCTCTGAAAAAACGGCAAAGTGTCAACTTTCGAAAAAACGACAGAGTGTCGCCTCTCTGAAAAAACGACTAAGTGTCGACTCTGAGAAAATGGCAAAGTGCCCACGGCTCTGCGGGCTCGTGCATCCGACCCGCGCCGGTTCCCCAGCCGGCCTGAAATAAGGCAAAACCAGCCTCTCCGCCTGGAGCTCAGAGCCAACTTGGCGAATATTTTCTAAGTGCCCACGGCTCTGCGTGGCTACGGCGTCTGCCCAGCGCCGGTTCCTGGGTCGAACCCCGAGGACGAGGAATGCCGGTCTCCGCCTGGAGGTCCCAGCTTAATCGGCGAAAATTTTCTAAGTGCCCACGGCTCTGCCGGGCTCGTGCATCCGACCCGCGCCGGTTCCCCAGCCGGCCTGAAATAAGGCAAAACCAGGCTCTCCCCCTGGAGCTCAGAGCCAATTGTGGCGAAAAAACGACTAAGTGTCAACTTTCGAAAAAACGACTAAGTGTCAACTTTCCAAAAAAACGGCTAAGTGTCGACTTTCGAAAAAACGGCTAAGTGTCAACTTTCGAAAAAACGACTAAGTGTCGCCTCTGAAAAAACGACTAAGTGTCGCCTCTCTGAAAAAACGACTAAGTGCCCACGGCTCTGCGGGGCTTGTGAGTCCGCCCCGCGCCGGTTCGGCGGTCGGCCTCAAAAAGCGAAAAATCAGCCTCTCTCCCTGGAGCTCACCAAAAATTTGTCGAAATTTTTCTAAGTTCTCCTCGAGGTACCAGGGGGTGAGGTACCCGGGCTAAGGTGCAGTACCTTTTTTGGTCTTCAGGTGCGCCAGAGTACAATGAAATGGTCCCAGTAGTCAGTGTACTCATCGACTTTCCCCCCGTTTTCCAAAGCACCCCGTTTACGAGTATGGAGGAGATGGTGCTGGTCTCCCCACGGCGTCGGACACGCCGTCCTCGACAGCACAAGGTCGGATAGAAGACCTGAAAAGCGCCGTGGCACGCGCTGGAGGTGTCACTGTGGCGAAAAAGTGACTAAGTGTCAACTTTCGAAAAAACGGCTAAGTGTCAACTTTCGAAAAAACGGCTAAGTGTCAACTTTCGAAAAAACGGCTAAGTGTCACCTCTCTGAAAAAACGGCAAAGTGTCAACTTTCGAAAAAACGACTAAGTGTCAACTTTCGAAAAAACGACTAAGTGTCACCTCTCTGAAAAAATGGCAAAGTGTCAACTGCGAATGTGGTGGTGCATGGAAGGAAGTGGAGGACGGCCGCCTCCTTAAACACAGGCCGAAGAGGAGCGTCAGGGCCGGCTCCTTAAACACGGACCGAGTGTCGCCCTTAACACAGACCAAGCGGAGGACGGCCGCCTCCCTAAATACAGGCCGAACCGGAGCGCGAGGGCCGCTCCTTAAACACGGACCGAGTGTCGCCCTTAACACAGACCAAGGGGAGGACGGCCGCCTCCTTAAACACAGGCCGGAGAGGAGCGTCAGGGCCAGGCTCCTTAAACATGGACCGAGTGTCGCCCTTAACACAGACCAAGGGGAGGACGGCCGCCTCCTTAAACACAGGCCGGAGAGGAGCGTCAGGGCCAGGCTCCTCAAACATGGACCGAGTGTCGCCCTTAACACAGACCAAGGGGAGGACGGCCGCCTCCTTAAACACAGGCCGGAGAGGAGCGTCAGGGCCAGGCTCCTCAAACATGGACCGAGTGTCGCCCTTAACACAGACCAAGCGGAGGACGGCCGCCTCCCTAAATACAGGCCGAACCGGAGCGCGAGTGTCGCTCCTTAAACACGGACCGAGTGGAGGACGGCCGCCTCCTTAAACACAGGCCGAACAAAATGACACAAAGTGTCAACTGCGAATGTTGTCCATCCAAGGAAAGAGCGTGATGCCCGGCCGGCTCCTTAAACACAGGCCGAGAGTCGCCCCGGACGGTCCGCCTCGCGGCGCCCGTCTGCTCGGATAAAATGACACAAAGTGTCAACTGCGAATGTTGTCCATCCAAGGAAGGAGCGTGATGCCCGGCCGGCTCCTTAAACACAGGCCGAGAGTCGCCCCGGACGGTCCGCCTCGCGGCGCCCGCCCGCTCGGATAAAATGACACAAAGTGTCAACTACGAATGTTGTCCATCCAAGGAGGGAGCGTGAGGCCCGGCCGGCTCCGAAAACACAGGCCGAGAGTCGCCCCGGACGGTCCGCCTCTCGAGGCGCCCGCCCGCTCGGATAAAATGACACAAAGTGTCAACTACGAATGTTGTCCATCCAAGGAGGGAGCGTGATGCCCGGCCGGCTCCGAAAACACAGGCCGAGAGTCGCCCCGGACGGTCCACCTCTCGAGGCGCCCGCCCGCTCGGATAAAATGACACAAAGTGTCAACTACGAATGTTGTCCATCCAAGGAGGGAGCGTGATGCCCGGCCGGCTCCGAAAACACAGGCCGAGAGTCGCCCCGGACGGTCCGCCTCGCGGCGCCCGCCCGCTCGGATAAAATGACACAAAGTGTCAACTACGAATGTTGTCCATCCAAGGAAGGAGCGTGATGCCCGGCCGGCTCCTTAAACACAGGCCGAGAGTCGCCCCGGACGGTCGCCTCGCGGCGCCCGTCTGCTCGGATAAAATGACACAAAGTGTCAACTACGAATGTTGTCCATCCAAGGAGGGAGCG